>NC_133160.1:107679074-107982104 GCF_040802235.1 Manis javanica
GAAAGGGAAGCCAGAAGTGGCCAAGACACCAGACTAGAGCAACAATTTTTTTAAGGGGGGGAAGACTAGGGCTGAAAGAAAAAAGGTAAGAAATAGACCCAAAGTCTACAAAATTAGACCAATGTTTACTTATTAAAGGGACTTCAGAGCTATAGGACAATCTCTATAGCATGGAAGTAAAATACATTTGGTCTGTATTTCCAAGTCAGCCTAATGATTACCAGCGCTGACAAAGTGGTGGGAGTGAAAGGAAGCTAAAGAGAGGGGGAGGAGACCCCCAACGAGGAGGCTCAGGAGGACGTAGACTGCCGCTGGCTGTGGGGTGATGGCCATCTGTCACATGCTAGAAACCCACAGGGCTGTGGCTCCACAGATTGCAGACTCTCACGGCTTCTGTCGGTTGGGGGGTTGGTCCTTGGAGAGAAATTACCAGGCTCTACTTCCCTGGCACAGCCGTCTGTTTTAACACATAGGTTCAGATGAAGGCCCTGTCTTCCATGAGAAGCTGTCTTTCGTTTATGCATATGTAAGCTGAATCAGCCAGCCAGCCACTAGAGGTCCAAGGCCACATGTAGCCTGTGTCTTACCCGGTTCCCCTCCCTGGCTTCCATTTACTGTTTCCTAAACAGGTGCCCCAATCCTGAATCCTGCAGATTGAAAGGGTCCGTGCATGGGCAAGGGCTCTGTGTGCCTTACGATTCTCAATTCCAGTTATACCAAGAGACACTGTTGTCAACAACTGATCCAGCAAATATACAAAGACCTTTTTCAACCAGGCAAAAATATGGAAACAAACTTTTGAAGGAAGGTGCCAGGCAAATCCAGTCTTAGCTTCTGAGCTAGGAGCAGAGGGAGAGAACTCAGGAATGAATGAGATTGTGTGGGGCTCAGTAGAAACACAGGAACTCCGGTGTTTTCAGTATCCTCGTTGAGTCTGAAAGCTAAGAAATAAAATATGAATACTCCCAAGTTTATCAGGTTGGAGTCCTCAAAGTACAAGTTTAGATTAAAATCTCTCTTCTTTCATTTCATAAAATGCCTGATAATGCTTATTTGAAGGCTTCACAGCAAATATAGAAAGGGCTGTCTCTCGTAATTTCCTCTCTGCTCTGGTGTGACTGGGGGAGTGCCAGGTCCCCCCCTCATCTGCCATAGTAAGGAAAACTCCCTCTCTGCCTATTTTTCTGTATCAGAAGATTATTATCTCTTTTGCAAGGAGTTACTTCATCTCTTAAATCATCATGTTAAGGGTACAAGATGGGTGCAGAGACAGTAAACTTTCAGAGAGGTGAGGGGGCAGAAATAACTCTCCCAGTTGGAAATCATAGCAAATTGGGGCAGGGAGAAGAGTGTATGTGTATTGTGTATGTGAATATGTTTATGCATACCAACTTGATTGCTGGCAACATCTAATCTTATCAGTTTATTGGGTAAATCTTCAGAATTAACTCTTTGTGGATCTCTATTCAAGCTTATTTCTTTGTTTCAGAATGTATTATCAGACAGGGGTACTGACATTGCTTAGTCCAGCAGTGGTTCTCAACACTGGCTGTATGTTGCCATTATCCAGGGTGCTTTAAACACCCACATAACGTAAGGGGGAGAGTCGATTCAATTGGTCAGGCTGTGGCCTGTGCATCAGGGCTTTTAAAAACTCCCCAGGTGATTCAAATTTGCAGATAAGGCTAAGCAGCAAAGGTATAGTTATTCCTAATGAGAAATTTAGGAGTTCTCAGGCTACTGGGCCAGATGAAAGGACATGTTATAGTTACACCATTAATTAAAAGGAGGGAAAGACACTGAAAGTAAATATCTAAATGCAGGTGTTTCTGTTTACAGAACAACAGCACTAACAGCTATGAGTTGGCAGGGGAGGCCCAGAAAACACTTGATCTCTTCCAAGTTTTATTCTTGTTGCTGATCCGTTTGCATCAAGGTATGTTAAAGACACCCTGCTCTTAAACACTAACAGATGCACAAGAAGACTGGAGGCCATAGTTACAGCTTTATTGACTGTGTCCACTGGTTCTCCCTGGAGTTAAAGCAAAGGAATAACGCACTGCTTTCTACACACAAAATCCACAGCTTTCAGTGCACATCAAGATAGACACCAAAGCCAAGTCTTTCAGGTCTGCCAATTCAGGTCTCCGGGTGAATAGATTGTGAAACCAAAAAATTATGCTGCTAAGGGTTTGAGAAAGAGAATGGCAGTTAGATTTTCTTTGTCTTTCTGCATCTTGGATACCAGGCAACTTTCAAAACAGGACCTGATTTTAGTCAAAGAATTCCCTTCCTTACAATTCTATCAAATACTAGCAAAGATAAAACTTCACCTTTGTGGAGCACTGCTGTGTACCAAGCATCCTGCTAAGGGGTTTATATGGATAATCTCATTTCATTCTCACTCCAGGAAGTAGGTGCTGGTTTCCTCATTTTACAGGTGAAGAAATTAAGACAATGTGGCCATATGATTTGGTCATTATCTTGTGGCTAATAAATGATAGAGCAAGGATTTAAACTTGGGTCTGTGACTCTAAAATCCAAGCTTTTATCACTTAGTTACTGACCTTGGTTTATAGGGTTCTAGGATGAAACAGTTTTGCCTGTTTTTCAGTCCTTTGGTTTATCCCTTCCTAGAATCTGAATGCTAGTAATTGTAATGATGAGTAATTTTATCATCATTGATTTATTCAAAAATGGGTCTTCCTTAAGAGTTTGCCAATGCATATGTGAACTTCAAACAATAGCTGACTTTATAACTGGGGATGGAGATGTTTCTTCATGCAATCTGATCAATCACAAGAAGGAAGCCACAATAATGAAAATTAAATAACGAGCTTCTCAACATGCTCATATGCTGACTCATACCATTGGCACTGCTGTTTTGTCAACAGTGAAAACCGGATTTTATACTTTATACTGTTCCTTTTCTGTTTTAGCTAATGGTTGTTATAACATCTTGCTTAACCTGCCAGAGATATTTGAAAATCCTCCCAAAGCTATCATTAGCAAGTAATGCAAAACAGGGCCAGCCAGGGACTCTCTGCCTACCAATACGTGGATATAGTGGATGGAGATGTGAGGCATGCTGATGATGTCTGAGCATTTCTAACATTGACTGATTTGCTACAAAATAATAAACAGAGAACTAGAGGATAGCAAAGAAGGTTTTGTTAATCTGCAACTGAATATGTTTATGTGTATGTATATATAGGGGCCTCTATGTACTTGTCTTCTACTAACTTCTGCCCTGCACGTTTAGTGTGATGCCCAGCCTCTTGAAATCCTGTCATTTTAGTGCATGCTGAAATGTCTTGGGCTTAACTACTGTCTAAGCTTGCCCTGCTTTTTGGAGAGGTCCGATGGGACAGCTCTTCTCTGGCATGGATGTTTATTTGGCTGTTATAGATCAGAGGTTCTTGCCTGAGGCTCTGCACTTGAACTCACAGTGTCAGTGGCTGAAAGCCATCCATGTAGATTTATGGAATCTCTCGCACATCTAAAATCTGTTGCAACTTCTCAGAAGCCAGAAAACTTAGAATAAATAAATCTCAGAGATTGGTTTATTTACTTTTAAACGTTTTACTCCTCTGAAGCCAAGATGGAATGGTTTTACCTTCCCAAATAAAGCAAGTGACATGTCTTTTATTCTGTGGGCTCCTCTAACTTCTGGCTCAAGGACAGATGGAGTTGAGAAGGAAATGGGAAGACACACTGCTCCTCCTGGTTCACTGGCAGAGCAGCCTGTGCATCACTGTCCTTGAACCATGGAAAAGACACACACGGCAGAATGCTGGACGTGCCCTTTAATGGGGCACCAAGGTTCATTTCCTTATAATTATAATATATATTATAATTTATATAATCATATATGTATGCTATATATATTTATACTATAATATAAATTAGAACTAAAGTGACTTTTAGAAATAATGTGAAGATATGTGCAAAACCTAGAGAGAGGCCAGAATGGTCAGAAAGGCATTGTGGGTTCACGAGGGTGCCCCCTGGCTCTCTCGCCTCCCAGGCCCGAGGAAGGGTCGTACTTCACCATTAGGCATGGCCTTGTGGTTGCTTTGCTGGCTAACTATGCCTGGTGGGGAAGCCAGTCACCTCTGCGCAAAGCTGTAAAGCCCCTGTGTGCTTTGCAACACGTGCCTTTCCTGCGAGCACAGTGAATGTGGGCTCTACCAGCCTGGGTCCCTGTTGGAATCTTCTTATGGGCCCACTGTGGACATGCAGAGAGAGCAAGAAATAATCTTTATTATTTTAAGCTACCGAGTTTGTGGGTTGTTTGGACTGACAACATAGTCTGACTGATAAGGAAATCATCCTGTTAAAGCTCCCATATTGAGGGGTAGTATAGTAGAACTATGGCAGGAAATTGCTCAAGAGGAAAGGACTTGAAAATTTTTTGTTTGTTTGTTTTGACCTTAGAAACTGCTGCCCAGCATATGTAGGAAAGTATCGAAAAGGTGTGAGAGTGCCTGGGGACAGGCCCTATAAAGCCTCTGTTTTTGAAAACAATTGTAAAATACACATCACATAACTTTGCCATTAACCATGTTTAAGTGTATAGTTCAGTGGCATTAAGTACATTCACATTGTAGTGCGACCATCACTGCCATCCATCTCCAGAACTTTTTCATCATCTAATCTGAAACATTGCACCCATTAAACACTAGCTCCCTGTTCCGCCTCTTCACCCCCTGGCAACCACCTTTCTACTTTCTGTCTCTATGCGTTTGACTACTCCAGGGACTCATGTAAGAGGAGTCATAGTGCCTGTCCTTTTGTATCTGGCTTATGTAAAACTTTTTTTTTCTTTGTAAAAAGATTACGTTCTGGCTTTTGCTAGTAGCTCCTATATCTGCCTAGCTGTTTCTAAGAGAGTCTTTGCCGGTAGAAGAGAGGGGTGACAGGAATCTGCTGTATTACTGACTCTGGCTGTGGGTTGAGCTGGCTGCATGCTTTCCAGGCCAGAGGTCAGCAGCCTTTGCAAACTGGAATGCCAGAGTTCCAAGCCCTGTGCTTCCTGTGGGTCAGGGGTCAGGGATGGTTTCAAACCCTGATTGACCAAGTTCTGCCCCCTGCTGACATGGGGAAAGCAGACTGCCCTATCCTACAAACTGAGGGGGAGACACAGCTTTGATTTCCTTCAGTTATAGATTAGAGGGTGAGCCCAGGGATAGCGGGTGGTTATGGTTTTCAGAAGGGGCTGTGACAATGGTGACAGATCCCAAAGCTATAAAAAACCATCCTATGGACCATCAAAGTAGGAAGGCAGCTGCTTTATCATTCTTTTTACTTGAAGAAAAATAAGTTGTCAGGGGAAATGATTACGCTTTTGGTAACTGCTTTTCTTTTTTCTAGAATTGTTAGAAGTCTGTGGATAGTCTAAGGTGGGCATCAGGGGGTGAGGAATGGTAGTGGGAATGGGGTCAGAGGACTGCAAGCTGGAGGATATAAACTCAACTGCATTGATGTGGTCCCTAAGCTCCTGTTCAGGGAGGCAAGCCAGCCTTGGAGGAGACAGGTGAGCCATGGAGCTACCCCTGAAATCTAGTTTCTGTATACCCCAGTAGATTTGGGGGCCAAATGGGCAGAGTGGTAAAACCCCTGACTTCTGGTTATACTGAAATTTTTGTTTGGAAATTAGCAGAATTAGAGTTTTATTTTCTAAAAGGGTCATAAGAGGTTGCAACAATTGCCGTAAAAATAATAAAACTGCGCTCCGATTTATGTATTTCCTCAGTAGATATCATCTGTGTGCCAGGCATTTAGCTGTGTGCTGAGGATACAACAGAATCATAACATGTAGGCTGCTTCCTTCATGGAGCTCCCAGTCCAGGGAGCAGAAAAATAAGTCAATCAGTAAGTCAATCACTAAGAAATTATTGAGCATGCATTTTATTTAGACACTGGGGGTACTCCAGGAAGCTAACTGGACACAAATCATATAAACAAAATGTCAAAAGGTAACTCCAAGGAGGGCTAGGAATGAGAGGTATTCTGAACCATAAGAGCTTATAATCTGTGTTTAAGATAGCCAGGGAGAGCTTGTTTGGAGATCTGAGGGACAGAAGAGCTTCACCAAGTGAAAGGGGACGATGTGCCTTCCAGGCAGAGAGAATAGCATGTGCAAAGGCCCCATAGGAGGGAACTTCATAAGCATGGGGATGAATGGCGGCCACTTGTAGTTGGAGTGAGGAGAGAGGAATTAGCAGACAAGTGAAGGTTGGAGGGGTAGGTGGGAGCCAGTCAGGAAAGGGATCCTCATAAAAGTGAAAGGATTAAAGATGGCGGAGTGAGAGGTAAGACATAGGCTTCTCCTAAAACCGCATACAATTCGAAAATATAGTTGGTGCAACTAATCCTGAGAGAGCAACAGGAAAGAAGACAGTGCCAGACTGCACACACCTGGAGGTAAGAGCAGACCTCACTGAACGGGGTAATGTACCAGAGCTGTGGCTCCACAGGACTCGAGCCATTCCCCCACCCCAGCTCACCAGTGGGAGGAAGAGAAACAGAGCAGGGAGGGCGTGGAAGGCTTGGGACTGCTGAATACCTAGCTCTGGAGATCTGTACTGGGGTCACAAACCTACATTTCATGGTGCTTTTGTGATACGCTCGTGATTAAGGGATTGGAAAGCTGAGACAGGCAGAATTCCTGGAGAGACTGAGATACCAGCTGCTTATGGAAAGCAGGAATCAATATCTGGCTGCTCTGGGACAAAACCTTATACTTGTGCGCTTGGCCCACTGGCAGTGGAGACTGGCACAGCAGCTGGGAAGCATGAAACAGCTCTTTTCTCCCCCCAGGCACCAATACCACTCCCCTGTGATCCCTGACATTGCTTCAGGGGCTGAGCAGCTCCAGAGAGTAGAACTTCTGGACACTAGAGGGCGCCATATACAAACATGAAACGCCAAAGGCACCTTGTCCAGAGTAAAATTAATATAACTCCAGAGATAGATTTAAATGACATGGACCTCATGACTCTTCCTGAAAGGGAGTTCAAAATAAAAATCATTAACATGCTAATGGAGATATGGAAAAATATCTAAGAGCTCAGAAATGAATTCCGGTCAGAGATCGAATCATTGAAGAGCACAATGGAGGGTATTAAAAGCAGATTGGATATGGTGGAGGAGACAATAAATGAAATAGAAACTAGAGAAGAGGAATGCAAAGAAGCTGAGGGACAGAAAGGAAAAAAGGATCTCTAAGAATGAAAGAATATTGAGATAACTGTGTGACCAATCCAAACAGAACAATATTTGCACTATAGGGATACCAGAAGAAGAAGAGAGAGAGAAAGGGATAGAAAGTGTCTTTGAGGAGGTAGTTGCTGAAAACTTCCCCAATCTGGGGAAGGAGATAGTCTCTCAGGCCATGGAGATCCACAGATCTCCCAACACAAGGGACCGAAGGAAGACAACACTAAGATATATAGTAATAAAATGGCAAAGATCAAGGATAAGGACAGACTATTAAAAGCAGCCAGAGACAGAAATAAGATCACATTCAAAGGAAAGCCCATCAGGCTAACACCAGACTTCTCAGCAGAAACCTTCAGGTCAGAAGGGAGTGGCATGATGTAAATAATGCAATGAAGCAGAAGGGCCTGGAACCAAAATTACTTTATCTGGCAAGATTATCATTTAAATTTGAAGGAGGGATTATACAATTTCCAGATAAGCAACAGCTGAGAGAATTTACCTCCCACAAACCATCTCTACAGTCTATTTTGGAGGGACTGCTATAAATGGAAGTGTTCCTAAGGTTTAATAGCTGTCATGAGAAGTAATAAAACCACAGTAAAGAAAGAAGAACAGCTAATTATTAAGCAAATGCAAAATTAAATTAACTATCCCCAAAATCAATGAAGGGATAGACAAAGAATACAGAATATGATACCTAATATATAAAGAATGGAGGAGGAAGAAAAAGGAGGATAAAAAGAAAAGAACCTTTAGATTGTGTTTGTAACAGCATAGTAAATGAGTTAAGTTAGACTCTTGGATAGTAAGGAAGTTAACCTTGGGCCTTTGGTAACCACAGATCTAAAGTCTGCAATGGCAATAAGTACATACCTATTGATAATCACCCTAAACGTAAATGGACTGAATGCACCAATCAAAAGACATAGAGTCACTGAATGGATGAAAAAACAAGACCCATCTCATCTATATGCTGCCTACAAGAGACTCACTTTAAACCCAAAGACATACACAGACTAAAAGTGAAGGGATGGAAAAAGATATTTCATGCAACTAACAGAGAGAAAAAATCAGGAGTTGCAGTACTTGTATCAGACAAAATATACTTCAAAACAAAGAAAATTACAAGAGACAAAGAAGGACATTACATAATGATAAAGGGGTCAATCCAACAAGAAGATATAACCACAGTAAATATCTATGCTCCCAACACAGGAGCACCCACATATGTGAAACAAATACTAACAGAATTAAAAGGGGAAATAGAATGTAATGCATTCATTCTAGGAGACTTCAACGCTCCACTCACTCTGAAGGACAGATCAACCAGACAGAAGATAAGTAAGGAGACAGAGATACTGAACAACACAATAAAACAGATGAACCTAACAGACATCTACAGAACTCTACACCCAAAAGCAGCAGGATACACATTCGTCTCAAGTGCACATGGGACATTTTCAAGAATACATCATATACTAGGCCACAAAAAGAGCCTCGGTAAATTAAAGAAGATTGAAATTGTACCAACCAGTTTCTCAGACCACAAAGGTTTGAAACTAGAAATAAATTATGAAAAGAAAATGGAAAATCCAACAAACACATGGAGGCTTCACAACATGCTCCTAAATAACCAATGGATCAATGACCAAATAAAAACAGAGATCAAGCAATATATGGAGACAAATGACAACAATAATAAAACACCGCAAGCTCTGTGGGCCACAGCCAAGGCCGTGCTAAGAGGAAAGTATATTGCAATACAGACCTACCTTAGGAAAGAAGAACAATCCCATATAAGCAGTCTAAACACACAATTAATAAAACTAGAAAAAGAACAATAAATGAGGCCCAAAGTCAGTAGAAGGAGGGACATAATAAAGATTAGGGCAGAAATAAATAAAATTGAGAGGAATAAAACAATAGAAAGAATCAATGAAAGCAAGAGCTGTTTCTTTGAGAAAATAAACAAAATAGATAAACCCCTAGCCATACTTATATGGAAAAAAAATAGTGTCTACTCACATAAATAGAATCAGAAATGAGAAAGGAAAAATCACTATGGACACCACAGAAATAGCAAGAATTATTAGAGAATACTATGAAAAATTATATGCTAACAAACTGGATTATCTAGAAGAAATGGACAACTTTATAGAAAAATACAACCTTCCAAGGCTGACCAAGGAAGAAACACAAAATCTGAGCAGACCAATTACCAGCAACAAAATTGAACTGGTAATCAAAAACCTACCTAAGAACAAAACCCCTGAACCAGATGGCATTACCGCTGAATTTTATCAAACATTTAGTGAAGACCTAATACCCATTCTCCTTAAAGTTTTCCAAAAAACAGAAGACGGGGGAATACTTCCAAACTCATTCTATGAGGCCAGCATCACTCTAATACCAAAACCAGGCAAAGATACCACAAAAAAAGAAAATTACAGATCACTATCCCTGATGAACACAGATGCAAAAATACTCAACAAAGTATTAGTGAGATGAATTCAAAAATACATTAAAAACATCATCCATCATGATCAAGTAGGATTTATTCCAGGGATGCAAGGATGGTACAACATTTGAAAGTCCATCAACATCATCCACCAATCAACAAAGAAGGACAAGAACCACATGATCATGTCAATAGATGCTGAAAAAGCATTTGACAAAATTCAACATCCATTCATGGTAAAAACTCTCAACAAAATGGGTATAGAGGGCAAGTACCTCAACATAATAAAGGTCATACACGACAAACCCACATTCAACATCATACTTAACAGCGAGAAGCTGAAAGCTTTACCTTTAAGATTGGGAACAAGACAAGGATGCCCACTCTCTCCACTTTTATTCAAATAGTACTGGAAGTCCTAGCCACAAGCAATTAGATAACACAAAGAAATAAAGGGCATCCAGATTGACAAGGAAGAAGTTAAACTGTTCCTGTTTACAGATGACATGATATTTTACATAAAAAACCCTAAAGAATCCATTCCACAACTACTATATCTAATATCTGAATACAAGCAAAGTTGCAGGATACAAAATTAATACACAGAAATCTGTGGCATTCCTATATACTAACAATGAACTAGCAGAGAGAGAGAAATCAGGAAAACAATTCCACTCACAATTGCGTCAAAAAGAATGAAATACCTAGGGATAAACCTAACCAAGGAAGTGAAAGACCTATGCTCTGAAAACTACAAGAAACTCATGAGAGAAATTAAAGAAGATACCAATAAATGGAAACACATCCCATGCTCATGGATAGGAAGAATTAATATTGTCAAAATGGTCATCCTGCCTAAAGCAATCTATAGACTCAATGCAATTCCTATCAAAATACCAACAACATTCTTCAACAAACTAGCGAAAATCATCCTGAAATTCATATGGAACCACTAAAGATCTTGAATAGCCAAAGCAATCCTGAGAAGGACGAATAAAGCAGGGGGAATTATGCTCCCCAACTTCAAGCTCTGCTACAAAGCCACAGTAATCAAGACAATTTGGTACTGGCACAAGAACAGACCCATAGACCAATGGAACAGACTAGAGAACTCTGATATAAATCCAACCATATATGGTCAATTAATATATGATAAAGGAGCCATATATATACAATGGGAAAATGACAGCCTCTTCAACAGCTGGTGTTGGCAAAACTGGACAGCTACATGCAAGAGAATGAAACTGAATTATTGTTTAACCCTATACACAAAAGTAAACTCAAAATGGATCAAAGACCTGAATGTAAGTCATGATACCATAAAACTCTTAAAAGACAACATAGGCAAAAATCTCCTGAATATAAACATGAGCAACTTCTTCCTGAACACATCTACTCAGGCAAGGGAAACAAAAGCATAAATGAACTCATGGGACTACATCAAACAAAAAAGTTTTTGTATGGCAAAGGACATCAACAAAACAAAAGGCATCCTACAGTATGGGAGAATATATTTATAAATGACATATCCGACAAGGGGTTAACATCCAAAATATATAAAGAACTTACATGCCTCAACACCCAAAAAAGCAAATAACCTGATTAACAAATGGGCAGAGGATATGAAAAGACAGTTCTCCAAAGAAGAAATTCAGATGGCCAACATACACATGAAAAGATGCTTCACATCACTAATCATCAAATTAAAATCACAATGAGATATCACCTCACACCAGTAAGGATGGCCAGCATCAAAAAGACTAAGAACTATAAATGCTGGCAAGGATGTGGAGAAAGGGGAACCCTCCTACACTGCTGGTGGGAATGTAAGCTAGTTCAACCATTGTGGAAAGCAATATGGAAGTTCCTCAAGAAACTAAAAATAGAAATACCATTTGACCCCGGAATCCCACTCCTTTGAATTTACCCAAAGAATACAACTTCTCAGATTCAAAAAGGTATGTGCACCCCTGTGTTTATTGCAGCACTTTTTACAATAGCCAAGATATGGAAGCAACCTACGTGTCCATCAGTAGATGAGTGGATAAAGAAGATGTGGTACATATACACAATGGAATACTATTCAGCCATAAGAAAGAAACTATTTGCAACAACATGGATGGAGCTGGAAGACATTATGCTCAGTGAAATAAGCCAGGCAGAGAAAGACAAATGCCAAATGATTTCCCTCATTTGTGGAGTATAACAATGAAGCAAAACTGAAGGAACAAAATGACAGCAGACTCAGAGACTCCAAGAATGAACTAGTGGTTACCAAGTAGGAGGGGTGTGGGAAGGAGAAGTGGATTGAGGGGAATTATGTTTAGTATGTATGGTGTGGGGGGATCACAGGGAGAACAGTGTAGCACAGAGAAGGCACATAGTGAATCTGTGGCATCTTCCTACATTGATGGACAGTGACTGCATTGGGGTATGGGTGGGGACTTGATAATATAGGTAAATGTAGTAACCACATTGTTTTTTCATGTGAAATCATAAGAGTGTATATCAATCATACCTTAATAAAAAAGTAGAAAGAAAAAAAAAGTGAAAGGAGTCTGACTTGCCATTTTCCATGTTAGACTGGGCATATCTTTCTTTACCTCCTCAGCATAGAACCATGGTTAAGGGCATGGACTCTGGAGCCAGACTGCAGGGTTGGAATCCTGCTTTCCCACTTACAAGCTCTGTGGCCATAGCAAGCTATGTAACCTTTCTGTGCCCCCTTCTCTGTAAAATGGTGAATATAATGGTACCTACCTCATAAATTTGTTAGAAAACTTTAATGAGTTTAATATGTATGTGTTTAGAACAATGCCAGATACTAATTAAAAGTGCCACATAAACAAGACCTACTCTTATTTATTTGGTAGAGAGTATCACTGTTCATCAGATATTCCCCAATCAGTTTATGAATGAGAATTATATCCAGAATACGATATTATGTTTGCATCATGAACGAATAAATGTTTGCATCATGAACAGAGAAAATCTGAAACAAAACTGTAGATCTCTTCAGTGTCCATTTATGGTATGAAAAAACGCATTTCTCAAGTAAATCATTTTGGAAAAGTGCTCTTTCGGTTGAGAGAATAAATATGCTTTCTATTTTGCCCAATGTGTATTTGAATCTTTTGGAAGTAAGTGTATTCTTGATACTGATTCAGGTGATATTTGGGACTGATTAAGGGCAGAACTTACCTCCAATCCTTGGCTCATTTTGTCATCAGTGCAATTGGGCAATTTTGGAATGGTAGGGCCAGCAGCAGCCTTAGAGATCAGCTAGTCATTTGTTCTGATTTAATTGGCTGTTGGTTTCTGCATGAAGTGATCACATTAGAAAAAAAAGCTGCCAGCTTAAAGAATTTAATAGACAAGTAATTAATTTAGCCGAGATGCTTCTGTGAAAATCATAAGTACCATCTGTAGCTTCTCCTTTGGAAGGTAATAATGCATTTTTGCTGAATATTTTAATATTATTTCTGAAAAATCAAAATAACAAGTAGTCTTACTTTGTACATATAGATTTAGTAACATTGTGAGTCATCAGGCCCTCCATGTGGCTGGCACTACATTACTAAACAAATAAACTTTTATTGAAAGCTCACTGTGTATGAAACCTTGTGATGGGTGTTTTTATATGATGGCTCATTTAATCCTCACAGTAATTATATGGAATCTTGGGCAGGTCTTGAGCCCATTGGCTCGTGGATCCCGTCTTGCCATTCTCCTGCTCTGGTCTGTGTTGCAAGGAGACTGACTCTGGCAGCTGAGTTTCCTGGCCTCTCCTGTCCACTGGGTCCCGGTTGGGTTCGGGCATTGGGAGGCGCTGGTGGAGATGTGGGGTAGGGTAGAGAGAGAAGCAGGTATTTCTCCCTTCTTTCTCTGCCTTGGACTACATCTTCTCTATGGCTCCTGTTCCAGTGGCACTGTGCAAGCCGTGGTTCTAGCTTCCACTTGATGGCTCCACCTCTAGGCTCCAGTAACACTGTCTCTTCCCCAGGTCTCTCCGGCCAAGGGAGGGTAGAACTTCTGCTCTTGTTCATCTGGGGATCACCCCTCTGTCTGTTGTTGGGCTCCTTACAGACTCTGTCGCCTGTAGGATCAGTTCCCTGCATTACCTTCCCTCTATTAAAAATAGTTGAAGTATTTCTTTTTTCTTGTTAGATCCTAACTGCTAAGAGTTCAGTATAGTTATACCTGTCTTTCTCTTTTTTAATATATGAGGAAATTGAGGACCATACGGCCTACATATCACCACATTAAGCCTAGTATCACAAGTCTAATTAAATGAAAATTCTGTACTCCTAAGTTCATATATACTTTCCTATTGTTATACTATGATGCCTTCATAACTCTCTAGGGGAAACCTGGTTTTATAGGGGTCTTATGAAAAAGTTGGCATTCTAAAAAGGACAAGTAAAATGTTAAACCAGCAGTAGAAAAACAGCCCCTAAATTCTCTTCTTCTGTTAAATAATAAAAATAAATGGATGGGATCAAGTAGTGGAGAGCATTTGAGTCTAGGTTAATCAGAGAGAGAGGGAGAGAGAGAGAGAGAGACAGAGAGAGAAAGAGTGTGTGTGTGTGTGTGTGTGTGTGTGTGTGTGTGTGTGTGTGTGTGTGTGTGTAGGGGTAGGGGTACAATGCAATCAGATCAGTGAGTGAGTTGACTAGGTGTTTAGGAAAATAGGTAAAATTGTGGTGGTTAAACTTAGAAATGGGGAGGAGGGAGGGTGTCTGGGTGGAGAACACTATTAGAGTGATATTACATAGTACATATACACATAAGCATGCACTATATATTATAATGCTGTTATGGTAGTTAAAGACATGAACTAACTTTGGAATAGAAGCTATAGGGGAATGCATGAGATGATGTGGAAGCTGAATTGATAAGACTTGATCATTGATTAGGATAGGGGGTGAGGGAGGAGAGAAAACTTGAGAATTATTCTAAGGTTTGGAGTCTTCATGACTTTCTCTTTTATTTTTTCATATAACTTTCAACCCAGATAACTCTCCATCTTGTGGAACTTTCATACTAACTACAGGAAACTGGTCAGTAGCCTTTCTTTGATGAAGTCAGAGAAATGTGCAAAGTGGCTTAGCACAGCTGTCTCCTCATCTGAGGCAGAAAGTGAGCAACCAAGATTCTGAAGACCTCGGTGCCACTGACCATGTACCGAGGGCATGGGATGTGAAGTAAGCAGGACTCCCTCCATTTACTCATTACACAGTGAGGGACTCAAAATCAGTAGGGCCTGACAGTGTACTTGGATCTCTAGAATATCCTTATATGGTAAGAAGTTTGAAGGCAAGGGATGAGGTAATTATCTACCTCAGATTCACCTGGGGTCAGGGGTAAGCCCTGAAGGGTGGCTCTCATACCTAGCATACCCCTCCATGCCCAGGGGCCTGGCCTCCTCATGGCCCTGAGGCAGGTCACACCTCCTCTCATCTGCAGGGCCCACTCCTTGCCACCATTCAGAGCCTCAATGCCTCCTTCTGCTAAATCCCCAACAAAACCGTATGTTCTTCCTTTAAATTATTACAGTGTGCATGCTTCCCATTACTTTGTGCTTCATCATAGATTTTACTTTATGACCCTTTAATTTCTCCAACTGTGTTAGTCTTGGCTTTCCAAGTAGATAATAAGCTCCTGAGGGAAGAGCTATATCTTACTGTTATGATTAACAACATCAACAATATCCTCTACAAAACCTAGCAAAGTGAACGCTTATTGAATAATCGATTTAGTATGAAAGTCTTGGCCCAGACTTTTCCTAGCTCCTAGCCACCGTACTACTTCGTTACCATATTGCTTCCTTCTTTAGCTCTTGGGCTGCCACCATGCCGTGCAAGTTCCGAACACTAAAATATTTCTCCCAGTCAAAAGAGTACTGGATATAGAGGACTCTGGACATGGTAGTGCAGAGGGAGGGAGAAAGAAAGAAAACTGTATTTAGAAACACAGTTTGTTCTGTTACCTGGGAGAACTGTTTGCTCAAGTTACCAAAGAGCAAAGCTGCTCAGAACAATTATCAGTCCATCTGCAGATGCTGGTATGTCTTAAAACAATGCAATAGCGAATGACATAGCCAAGACATTCTTGGTGGGACATTGGGCAAAAAGAATTTTCTACTTTAAGAACCTTAGCTTCCCTATCAGTATGAGAGACCAGCAGGTTGTGTTTCAGTAACTATTATTTATTGAGCCAGGAATGTTATGGCTACTTATATCTACATGTTGAATTTTTTTGCCATAAATGTAGATGTAGGTACTCAATTCTGTTAGAAAATGAAAAAAACTGAAATCCAGAGAGTTTAAGCAAATTAACATCTATAAATTGCCTCCTCCAAAGAATCCTTCCTGGGACCTTCAGGATGGGTTAAATGCTGTCATGTCTCTCATAGCAGCCTGTGGCTATCTTTATCATACCCCCTACCTATTATGTTCTACAGTAAATATAGTTATATAGTAAGCAGTTTTATGTATGTCTCCTCTATTAGATTGCAGTCTCCTTAAGGCTAGAGAAAATTCAGTTTCTAAGACCAGGGCTCTTTCTTCTCTTATATTTACAGGCCATTTTCATACATGTCATAGACCTTAGGGTATTAAGTAACAGAATGCTCTTCAGTTATTGAGAATAATTACTGCTTTGCTATGTAGTTATGGTTACTTGGTGTATCCTCCTCTATGGAAAGGAGTATTTAGGAAATCTTCTTTCTTTTCTTTCTCTTTTTTCTTTTTTATTGAGGTATCATTGATATACAATCTTATATTGGTTTCAAGCATTTTCTTTCTTATGAGATCCCACTGCATTTAGTGGTCAGGGCAGCTGTGTTTCCAGAAGTTAGCATCAGAAGAGGAGAGCGTATAGTTATAATTGCTCCCTGGCAGAAAGGTTGCCATGGGGGGAACATTCAGGGTTAATTTTGTAGAACCATGGCTAATGGGACAAATCACTTGGCTATGGAAATTCCTCAAGCTGAAAGAGCATAGAGATGCAGGAGAAGCAGGCCATGGGCTCTGCCCCAGGCTTCTAAAGGGGTTTATGGCAAGGAGAAAACAGGCAGATGTGACTCACTAGGTCAACTATGGGCAGCTCTGGACTCAGCTTGTTGCAGTTGGGCTGACATCAGCAGTGCATGATTGACATCAGTGCAAAGATAACGCCAGCTGCCCAAGGCTGTGTGGCAGGGACAACCAAGGTTTCAATCCTGTGAGAAGAAAAGCTTTCATTGAAAGACACCAAATAGCAGCAGTGAGCCCTCCCTTGCTGTCCAAAGCCCAGTTAGGCTCAGCTAACTTGGAGCTCATTCACGGTGACGTGACTTGCCCCAGATCACCCAGAACAATAGAAGCCAGGCTGGTTCTAGCAATGGATGGTCAGACTCCCAGGCTAGTGCTCGCTCCATGTACCACACAGAAAGGCAGACATAAGCAGGTTTTAAAGCAGTTGTGAAATCAGATTAGGAACAACTAGACTCTTGAAGAGCTTGCCCCCTCTAAGCACAAAAGGTCTTCAGGGTGTTCAGTAAGTGCAGTGACTTGACACAACAACTTGTCATTATTTTCTGGAGGCGATTCTTCTGGTTAAGCCAGAAAAATATTGCAGTGTTGCAATCATCAAGCATGTGCTGATCTTTATTGATGTGTAAGAAGGAATCCCTTCCTGTGCAAGCAACACTATGCCTTTCAAACAGGAAGTGGTAGTTCATAATTAAAACTATTACAGTCATTAAAAGTAATTTTTAAAAGATAATAAACAGCTTGGATTTGCTAAACACTTCAGTTATTCAAAACGTTTTATGAATTTTGTCTCATTTGATCTTAACTGCTAGTTCTGCATAATTTGGGAGGTGGTAGTAGTCACCCATTCCATAGATAAAAACGTCTGAAACAGAGCAGTTTGGTGATTTGCCAAAGGCTACACAGTGGTTACCATAAGAACCACCAGAACTAGGATTTTGCTTCTTTATCCGGTGCTTTTGTATAGCAAAATTCATAATTTCTTATCTGAAATTCTGAAATCCCAGCAAAAATATACCGATTTTTAATTTCCTAACTCATTTGATTGCAAACCTTTACCTGTCATGAGCTACTTTTAGCAACAAAACCCATGTTGAGATGATGTGCAGCTCTTTATTGTCCTCTTCAGGGAAAGTATTCCTATATTATGTTGTAGAAATTTTAATGTGCTCCTTTACTGGATGCTGCTCCAAACTAGTGTGTCATATTTGTTGTGTGAGTCATCTTGTCTTTCTAAAATAAACTCCAAAATTCCAATTTCAAAAGCACATCATAACAGAAGAGTTTTGGACAATAATTTTGACCCTGAAGTAGACTGCCTCTGCCATCTCACAGAGTCAGGAAATGAAGTGCTTACATTAGCTAGGTATTCTGGCAAATAGTCACTATAGGTGGTGTCCATGTACTGCTAAAGCTGAACAAATTAGAGTATTATGTATTAGACTTAATACTGACTCAGCAGTTATTGTGAGGGTTAAATAAGATAATTCAGGTAAATCACTTGGCATAGTGTCTGGTTCACAGAACACATTCTGTAACTAGAGTGTTAGCTATTACCTTTCTTAATAAACTTTGTATCCCCATATTAAAGATGAGAAAACAGTAACAGGCAGAGAGGTTAAGTAACTTGCCCAAGGTCGTATGGCTGGTTAAATGGCACCCTCAGAACCGGACACCTGTGCTGCCTCTTCCAGCCAGAGCATATGCATGACCAGTAGGGTAGAGATAATTCTGGGATCTTCCAGGGGGCTCTAGAAATCCTTCCAGATCATCATTATGAGAATTAATTACCAAATCATTGGACTGTAGCATGTGGAAGTACTGTTTAAAAGCCTGCTGGGTAAGCCAGGTTTTGCTGGCTGTAGGCAGAAAAAAAGAGGAGAGGGAGGGACAGAGAGGAAGAGCAAGAAAGAGAGAGAGAGAGAGAGAGAGAGAGAGAGAGAGAGAGAGAGAGCAGGACAGAGAGACAGAGACAAAAAGAGGGCGGTAAGGAGGGACAAAACTACTAGAGAAGCCTTATAAATGAGACAGTTGGAGTGGAGAGAGAGAGAGAGAGAGAGAGAGAGAGAGAGAGAGAGAGAGCAGGACAGAGAGACAGAGACAAAAAGAGGGCGGTAAGGAGGGACAAAACTACTAGAGAAGCCTTATAAATGAGACAGTTGGAGTGGCTTTATGGGATAATTGGCTAACCTCCATTCCAGAGAATTATTGTGACAACAGCAGCTCCCTTGGGCTGTTGGATAATGTCTTTCTGGGAATCTAGGGCAAAGAAAAGACACTCCCAGGACTTTTTCCCAAATTCTGTGACCAATGAAGCCTTTGGTTTGGGGGATTTATAACATAAATAATCACGACTTGTGTATATGTAAGGAGAATCCGCCCCACCCCCGTCGTCCTCTCGGGGCCCTTACAAAGGCTTTTCCGCCTCCTCTGAGCTCTTCACTTTGCACCAGGACTCTTCCTAGTCTAACCGCGCTTTGAGGTGAGTGCCTGCCTGAGGGTGGAGGAAGTGTGTGGGCTGGGAGAGGACAGAGCAACAGCAGAAGCCTAAAGAGGCTGTGGAGATGGAGATGAGAGCAGTGCTCCCAGAAGTGGATCCTAATCCCTCAGTTCCCTCCTTGTCACAACTTGCGTCCCAGATGGTGAGAGGAGAGCTCCAGCCCCTCATGCTTGAGGTCTGTCAGGACAGGCTGGCAAGAAAGTGAGCCCCCCTCAGCAGCTAAGCCTGACGTCGCAGGGCCTGGGTCTCGGTGCCATTGTGTGGGCAGCTGCTCTGGCTCGCCGGGTACCGTGTGGCCTCGAGGCATGTATCATCTTATTTGCTCTATGGGGCTGGCACTTAAAAGGCTGAAAGGCGGCCCCTCCCCCAGACTCCTTGACATTTGTCCAGAGATTAATTGGGCTAATCCCCTTCTTGGAAGAATAGGTTGGAGAGTTGAGTATTCAGGGAGGGTGAGGAGGCAGGCTGGAATTGAAGAGGCAAGCGTTAATGAAGGTGCAGAGACGTGCTGGAGCCTTTGAAGGAAGAAAAGAGCAAATTTCTCTGCTGTTCACGGACAAGGCTGACAGGTGGGCAGGGAGACTGCAGTTCTTCTGTTCAGCCCGGCTTTGCCAGAAGGTCTGTGCACACCAGCAGTAACGACTTTTGACAGCACCAGCTGTCACTCAGGGAGGGAGCACTCCCAGCACACCTTGGCCTTCCATTCTTGTCTCTAGTACTGAGGGCAGAAGGCAAGAGCCCCGAGACAGACCATCCTTGCAAAAGTACACTTAAATTTCGTTTTGAATCAGGCATTCAAAATAAACATCATTTATTATTTGAGATTTTCGGTTGAGGGAAGGCAGGGTCCCATGGACAGGGTTTTCCTGGGTTATGTGCAGCTGTCCATACTTGGGAGGATGCAGGGCTCTTCACCTTATTGTCTAATAATAATAGGTAGCATTTATTGAGAGCTTATTATGTGCCAAGCACTGTTCTAAACATTTTACATGTATTAATCAATTTAATTTTCTACCCATATGAAGTAGATGATAATATTGTCTCCATTTTACAGAGTTAATAACCTGCCCAGGGTCATTTGTAAATGGTGGTGCCAAGGCTCAGACTATCACAATTCAGGGCCCCATCCTGCAAAACAGTGCACTGGGCTGCACTGCTAACAGAGAAAAGGGAATAAGTGTTTTGCCATGGCCAGTGCCAGGGTACAACATGGCTTCAGTGAGATTGAACAGTTAATTGAGGATAATGTATCCCTGGAGAACTGAGGATAAAGAGCCATGGAAATACTTTGAGGTCCCTGGGAATCTCTGAAAGATACGTGCCTAATTGTACTACAGGTGGACAATTTCCTCCAGCAAACAGGATTCCAGTCATGTATTGTGTTGTTTTGCAAATTACTGCAGATATTGGCATAACGAATATGAGAGAACTGGTGGTTAATCAAATGAACTTAAAAGAACAGAGTTCTTAAAGGATTTATATTGATGCCTATTGTAAGAACTATTAATAATGAGTAATGTTAAAAACATCACTGCAAGGTGACAGGAAATCTGAAAAGATATGAATATCTGTTATCAGAGGTAAGATAACTAGGTCACAGAAATTGCTTTAGGGGGAATTGAAATGACAGATGCTAATGGCAGAATAATGAATGGAGACTTTTGGGCAAATCTTTGTGGGTTTTGAGCACAATGAACAATCTTTGACTTAGGACCATCTTACTTGAACTTGTTTTTCCCTTATGTAACTGCTATCCACTGAGGAGGCAGCACACACACTTCTCCCAGTCATGTTTCTTCATGTATGAGGACTAGTTTTCTGGCACTAGAGACCAGAACACATTCTCAAGTTGGGTGAGGAAGAGAAGGGAGAGTAGATTTAGAATCAACTCACCTCCTGTTTGATCTTCAAAACCATCCTAAGAAGCATTTTATTTGCTTTATGATGAGGACACTAAAGATCAAAGAAGATGCTAGCCCAAGACTACACAATGAGTAAATAGGCAAACTGGATTTGTGCACAGGCCGTGACATCCAGAGCAGTACTTTCCACGCTACACCCACTCTTACCCGTCAGCATGTCTCCAGCTCCAGGTGGTTAAGATGATGTAGGAAGGGAAGGGAAAAACCATCCTGTCACCTGATGCCAGCCCCCTTCCCTCCTCTACTTTTCCTTCCAGACCATTTTGCCACTCCCAATGTCAGCCTCTTTGCTGAAGGATGGAAAGGGGGAAGAAGGTGGGCATCCTGCTGTCTAAATTGCCCTTTTGTATCCTTCCCCCAGTTCAACTATAAGCCTCCTCTCTTACCTCCTAACTCTGCTCTCTCCCCACACAGACTTTGATTTTCTTTACTAAACTCCTTGGCCAGATAAATCTGAGGAGAGGTCCCCCTAAGTGCTCAGGAAGGTTTTTTCAATATTCATCACCAGTACACAGTTACAGCTGAAAGTTCACTACATCCAGAAAAAACTTGATGTTAGACTGTCAGAAGAGAACCTGTTCCAAACCAAAGATTCCCAAATCAACTACCAAAACATCTTTTTGTAAGTTGGGGATCAAGCAAAATCTCTGCCTCCTCCATATGCACAATCTTCAGTTCTGACAAAATGCTCAGTGGTTTTCAAGTTGTACTTTTTGAAGGAAGATCAGTGTCTTAATTATGAAAGGAATGTCATCTATTTGGCTCTATTTGAAACTGGCTTAATTTGATAGGTGACTGGAAGCCAAACCCGATGTCCCTTCTTCGTACTGCCATGGCACCCTAAGCACGCACAGCTCACTGAACCTACCACTCTGAAGTCATCTTTCTCTTGCCTTTGCCTCACCTCAGGTGGGAACTCCTTGGTTGCACAAGACCATGTTTTAACTTATTTTGAATCTCAGTGTAACATCCTTCCACTCCTACTCTTTCCAATCCATTTTCCACACAGCAACCAAACAGCACTTTAGAAGACATGAATCAGATTGTGTCATTTTTCTGCTTACAGCGCTCGAAAATGTTGCCATTGCCTTAAAATACATCATGCACATCAAAGAGGGCTCACCACCCCCTGCCTTCTGGCTCTGGTTTCCTTTCCAGCCTTGCCTCAGGCCCACTGATCTTTGCTCAATGCTCTTCTACCTCAGGGCCTTGGAGCTTGCTCTTCCTTGTCTGGAATGTTGATCCCCTGGTTTTTGCATAGGCAGCTTCTTCTCTTGCCTCAAGTCTTAAATGCTTAAATGTCACCAAGACCTTTCCCTGAATACACCATCTGAAGTGAGTCTTCCCTGTTATTTTCTATCTCTACACTTCATTTAATTTCTTTGTAGTATATGTCACAGTCAGCAATTATTGTGTTTATCGACTCATTTGGGTCCTCTGTTTCTCTTATTAGAATGTAGACATCATGAGGACAGGGTCCTCATCTGCTCACAGATGGATCTTCAGCACAAAGAGTAGGGGCTTGGCATGGAGCAGTGCTTATGTATATGTGTTTAATAAAGGAGTGTATGCTCCATCCAAAAGCAACAGGATACACATTCTTCGCAAGTGCACATGGAACATTTTCAAGAATAGGTCATATACTAGGCCACAGAAAGAGCCTCAGTAAATTCAAAAAGATTGAAATTGTACCAACCAGCTTCTGAGACCACAAAGATATGAAACTAGAAATAAATTATGCAAAGAAAATGAAACTCCACAGACACATGGAGGCTTCACAAAATGCTCCTGAATAACCAATGGATCAATGACCAAATAAAAACAGAGATCAAGCAATACATGGAGATAAATGACAACAGTAATTCAACACCATGAAATCTGTGGGATGCAGTGAAGGCTGTGCTAAGAGGGAAGTATATTGCAATACAGGCCTACCTCAGGAAAGAAGAACAATCCCATATGAACAGTCTAAATTCATAATTAATGAAACTAGAAAAGGAAGAACAAATGAGGGCCAAAGTCAGTAGAAGGAGGGACATAATAAAGATTAGAGCATAAATAAATAAAATTGAGAAAAATTAAACAATAGAAAGAATCAATGAAAGCAAGAGCTGGTTCTTCGAGAAAATAAACAAAATAGATAAACCCTTAGCCAGACTTATCAAGAAAAAAAGAGAGTCTACTCACATACACAGAATCAGAAATGTGAAAGAAAAATCAATATGGACACCACAGAAATACCAAGAATTATTAGAGAATAATGTGAAAAATTATATGCTAACAAACTGGATAACCTAGAAGAAATGGACAACTTTCTAGAAAAATACAACCTTCCAAGGCTGACCCAGAAAGAAACAGATATTCTGAACAGACCAATTACCAACAACAAAATTGAATTGGTAATCAAAAAACTACTAAGAACAAAACTCCTGGACCAGATGGCTTCAGTGCTGAATTTTATCAAATATTTAGTGAAGACCTAAGACCCATCCACATCCTCCTTAAAGTTTTCCAAAAAGTAGAAGAGGAGGGAATACTTCCAAACTCATTCTATGAGGCCAGCATCACTCTAATATGAAAACCAGGCAAAGACACCATAAAAAAAGAAAATTACAAACCAATATTCCTGATGAGCATAGATGCAAAAATACTCAACAAAATATTAGCAAACCAAATTCAAAAATATATCAAAAAGGTCATCCTCCATGACCAAGTAGGATTTATTCCAGGGATGCAAGAATGGTACAATATTAGAAAATCCATCAACATCACCCACCACCTCAACAAAAAGAAGGTCAGAACTACATGATCATCTCCATAGATGCCAAAAAAGCTTTTGACAAAATTCAACACCCATTCATAATAAAAACTCTCAACAAAATGGTTATAGAGGACAAATACCTCAACATAATAAAGGTCATATATGACAAACCCACAGCCAACATCATACTTAACAGCAAGAAGCCAAAAGCTTTTCCTTTAAGATTGGGAACAAGACAAGGATGCCCACTCTCTCCATTTTTATTTAACATAGTTCTGGAGTTCCTAGCCACAACAATTAGATAACACAAAGAAATAAAGGGCATCCAGATTGTTAAGGAAGAACTTAAATTGTCACTGTTTGCAGATGACATGATATTGTACATAAAAAAACCCTAAAGAATCCACTCCAAGATTACTAGATCTAATATCTGAATTCAGCAAAGTTGTAGTATACAAAATTAATGCACAGAAATCTGTGGTATTCCTATACATTAATGATGAACTAGCAGAAAGAGAAATCAGGAAAACAATTCCATTCACAGTTGCATCAAAAAGAATGAAATACCTAGGAATAAACCTAACCAAGGAAGTGAAAGACCTATACTCTGAAAACTACAAGAAACTCATGAGAGAAATTAAAGAAGATACCAATAAGTGGAAACACATCCCGTGCTCATGGATAGGAAGAATTAATATTGTCAAAATGGCCATCCTGCCTAAAGCAATCTACAGATTCAATGCAGTCCCTATGAAAATACCAACAGCATTTTTCAATGAACTAGAGAAAATAATTCTAAAATTCATATGGAACCACAAAAGACCCTGAATAGCCAAAGCAATCCTGTATTACACTCCCCGACTTCAAGTTCTACTGCAAAGCCACAGTAATCAAGACAATTTGGTACTGGCACAAGAACAGACCCATAGACTAATGGAACAGACTAGAAAGCCCAGATATAAACCCAAGCATATATGGTCAATTAATATATGACAAAAGAGCCATGGATATACAATGGGGAAATGACAGTCTCTTTACCAACTGGTGTTGGCAAAACTGGACAGCTACATGCAAGAGAATGAAACTGGATTATTGTCTAACCCCATACACAAAAGTACACTCAAAATGGGTTAAAGACCTGAATGTAAGTCATGAAACCATTTTCCTCTTAGAAGGAAACATAGGCAAAGATCTCTTGAATGAGCAACTTTTTCCTGAATGCATCTCCTTAGACAAGGGAAGCAAAATAAAAAATGGACAAATGGGACTATATCAAGCTAAAAATCTTCTGTACAGCAAAGGACACTGTCAGCAGAACAAAAAGGCATCCTACAGCATGGGAGAATATATTTGTAAATGACATATCTGACCAGGGGTTAACATTCAAAATATATAAAGAACTCGTATGCCTCAACACCCAAAAAGCAAATAACCCAATTAAAAAATGGGCAGAGGATATGAACAGACACTTCTCCAAAGAAGAAATTCAGATGCCAACAGGCATCTGATGCTCCACATCGCTAATTATCATGGAAATGCAAATTAAAACCACAATGAAATATCACCTCACACCAGTTAGGGTGGCCAACATAGAAAAGAATAGGAACAACAAATGCTGGCAAGGATGTGGAGAAAGGGGAACTCTCATACACTGCTGGTGGGAATATAAACTAGTTTAGTCATTGTGGAAAGCAATATGGAGGTTCCTCAAAAAACTAAAAATAGAAATAACATTTGACCTGGGAATTCCAGTTCTAGGAATTTACCCAAAGAAAACAACTTCTCAGATTCAAAAAGACATATGCGCCCCTATATTTATTGCAGCACTATTTACAGTAGCCAAAATATGGAAGCAACCTAAGTGTCCATCAGTAGATGAATGGATAAAGAAGAGGTTGTACATATACACAATGGAATAGTATTCAGTCATGAGAAAGAAACAAATCCTACCATTTGCAGCAACATGAATGGAGCTAGAGAACATTATGCTCAGTGAAATAAGTCAGGCAGAGAAAGATAAATACCAAATGATTTTCCTCATTTGCAGAGTATAACAACAAAGCAAAACTGAAGGAACAAAATAGCAGCAGACTCACAGACTCCAAGAAGGGACTAGTGGTTACCAAAGGCGGGAGGTGGGGGAGGGCGAAGGGGATTGTGGGGTATCATGATTGGTGCACATGGTGTGTGTGGGGTCACAGGAAAGACAGTGTAGCTCAGAGAAGACAAATAGGTACTCTGTGGCATCTTAGTACACTGATGGACAGTGACTGCAATGGGCTATGGGTGGGGACTCGATAGTAAGGGTAAATGTAATAACCACATTGTTTTGCTTATGAAACCTTTATAACAGTGTATATCAATGATACCTTAATAAAAATAATAAATAAATAAAGGAGTGTATGAATGAATAAATGAACAATCAGAGATTTTCTTACAGTCATTACTCACTAAGAATTACATGTACTGATTTTGCCAATGGTTTGTAACTTTTGCGTGTACCCGAGTGGACATTGTGACCTCTCACACTTGCAAACACCAGCCACAAGGAACCAAGGGAAGACAGCTCTCATTGTAAGAGAGCCCTGTCTGAGGGCAGAGATGTTGTCCAGGGGCCCCAGAGCTAGTCTGCATGCCTTCTGCTCATGCCCAGTCTGCACATGTCCTTCTGCTGAATCTGGTATCTTCCCAAGCCGTAGATGACTAAATGTCCTTTGGACACTGAGTACCAAAAAAAAAGAATTGAGAAATTTTTACTCCTGAATTTGGGAGCTTCTTATTCTTCTTCAAATAAAGTATCTGCTTTTACAAGCATCTTTAAAATAAATGGGAGCAGATAATTGGGTTCCACCCTCTCCTCAGACTGCTACCCTGGTGAAAGCACCCCTCTGGGAGTTGATCATCTCGGAAACAGGCTGTTTCCAAAGTCATTTCCAAAGCCCTCTGCCTCTTTCTCAAGTCTTAAGTTAGCATCCTGAGAAGTAAGGGGAGGATTCTCACCAGATCTCCAAGCATTTAGGATGACTTATTTTTTTGCTCAGCCTGATAGCCCCCAAATTTATCTTAAAGGAAAGATGATGAGACCCCAACATTCTGGGGTGTCCCTAATAACTCTCCTTAGTTTATACAATAAGACCCTGGGAACATTCTAAGGAAAATAACTCCTCCAACACACCTCGGTTATAATAGGTCATTTAAAATGTATTTTCTTAGACAAAGATGCTATTTTAAGTTTTATAATTGTTTGTATTTACAGTGCTTACTAGTTTCCAGTGTTGTGTTTTGGTTAAGTAACTGCAACATTATTAATACTAACTAACATGTACTCAAAATAAAAAATGATATTGTTCTAACAATATTCAAGAAGAATTCATTTCCCTGCATTATCATCTCTTTCGAGATTGAAAAATAATTTCCTAAATTGTGGCCTAAGGTGATAATCTCCTAATTACAGTCTCCTCTCTCAGTGAAAGGGTTGGAGTCCTTGTTTTATTTACTGTCTTTGAATCATTTATAGATTTAAAGCCACGCCACTGAGCACTGCCTCATCTCTGCCAGGTGCATTGGGCTTCAGTGGGTTGGAAGTGAAATATGGGGGTCCCAAGCAGGGAGAGAGATGGAAACAGCATTCACAGTTTATTTGCTCACAGATGTTCACATAATAGAAGCTGAAATTTAAGAAGTAGCTTCTTTCTCTTTGTATTTGACAAGAAACAAAGAAAAACCATTGTGTGGGACCTGGGAAGGCAAGGAGCAACAAAACTGAGAAGAATTGGAAACACCCATGTTCATCAGCTCCGGCCAGAGAATGAACTCACTGATTTTCATTCCCAGGAACACAGATGAGGGCACTTGGCTTTTGATGAATTGTCAGCGTGACTTTTACGTGAGGAAGGAGCTAGGGCTTGATCCTAGATGAGGACTGGAAGACCTCACTGATTCTGACCATTGAATTTCTCCCCTCCCCCCAGTAGCCTCGAGCTGTGAGGGAATCTTACTCAGTATCAGGGTTGTGACAAGTCCTGATGCTCTATGATAGTGCTAATATGTTGGCTACAGGGTCCCCTCTGACAGGGGTGTGTTTAATGCAGTGATCTGTCACCTTGTGGTACTGTGTTTTCTGTTCTTTCATGCAAGAAAAGGTGAGACAATGTGAATGAAAATGAGACATGTGCTGTGACTTTCTAGGCTTGGTCAGACCTTCTTGGATAGAAGTTTAGAAGCAACTCTGTTTCCTCTTACATTTGGTGCTTCTGTAATCATGGTCAATAACCAAATAAATAATTGATTCTGATTACAATTTTTATGGTCTAAAGAGCTAGATTTCTTTTAGGTTTAGTTGTATGTCAATGTTTGAGGTGGTTTTCCAATATATTGTGATTCTTCTAAAAATTATGCTTACTACATCGTACTTTAAATTGTTGTTTCCCTGATTTCTCAGATGGGAAAGTATCTCTCCTCTCCCTTGTCCTAGCAACCAGTACTTAACTCTGTTGAAGCCACAGTACAGACAAGGACCATGCTAGATGTTCCACACCAATAGACATTATTCTGTTGATATCTCCAAGTATCTTATTTTTACTAGTATGAAACTCAAAATAAGCATATATATTTGTAATTTAAATCATGTCCCTTACTTTCTCTAACACTTTCACTTTATGAATACTACTAATAATACACATTATTCAGGGCACTAGCTGGCAACCCCCACATTTCAGTGGCTTAAGACAATAAAAATGTATTTCTTATTCAGATGGGAGGGGTGGGGAGATGTTCCATTTAGCCATTCAGAGACTCCTGCTCCTTCTATCTTGTGGCTCCACCTTCTTCTTAGAGCTTCTGTGTCTTGTCCATTCAGACAATAAGGGGAAAAGAGAGTGAGGTTTATGCATTGGAGATGTTTATGGGTCAGACCTGGAGGTCAGACCACATTACAGTCACCTAATTTTATTGCCTAGAATTTGGTTGAACCACCACACACACCAGTACAAGGAAGATGAGAAATGTAGTCTAGGTGTGATGGCCAGGTAAAAAGAAGAACACAGATATTGGTAAATACTAGCAATATTTGCCATATCAAACAAATTTAAAAAAATAACTTTAAAAGAAAACAAAATCTGTTTGTTATATAAAGATGATATTACAATGAAATCTGTTCATAATATAAGGCACTATATAAATTTTTTTTAAAGATGATATAAACTGATACAAATTCTGTAAATTTGAGAATAGCTACATTTGCCATTGAAACAACATCAACTCCAAAGACCAGATTTGCAAGTAAATATTTATATATGACTGAATGTTGTGAGTACACTCATCAGCATCATCTCCAACAGCATCTCCATCCACAGTTGCCCCAGCAGCACCTGAAGTTGCAAAAGTAGCTGATACACTTGTTAGAGGAAAATGATGCCTCTTTGATGACATTCTGATGTCTGTTTATCTCAAGGCTAGTTTGTTGATGGCTCCTATCATTGAATCTACTTTATTTTATAAACAGTGGTTGGTGATAGGTTGATTTACTTATTATTTTCTCCTTACATTTTTATTTCCTGAGAGATTTCTGAGTTAATTATAGATTCACTTGGCCAGTTAAGGAATTTCATCCTAACAATCTTCTCATGGCAACCAAGATCTTAGGACATCAGAACTGTATTACTCTACCTTTGATGAAAGTTGAAACATTGAAATATCTGGGTTCCTGAATCCTGGATCGTTAGACATCCACTGTATAGTAAAATGATCTGCATTATGTCTTTTTGACTTATTAGACTTTTCACCCATTAGCTCCTTCAACCCTAGGATTTCGCTTATTCATATTGTGCCCCTGGCTCCTGGCTGATTGTCTCTGACATAGTAGGCCTTCGATAAATGTTCTTCAGTTTTCTCAAAGTGTGGCTGCAGGACCAGGAACATCATAACCTGAGAACAACAGAACATCATTACATGAGAACCTGTTAAAAAAACAAATTCTCCAGCTGACCACAGACATATTCAGCCTAGAGCCCAGAAATTTGTGTTTTAATAAGTCCTCTAGGTTCTGATACACATGTATGCTAAAGTCTGAGAACCACTCCTTCACTAAATTGAGATCTTAACAATTTCTTAACAGATCTGACAGATATTAACAATTATATCAATATATTTAGATATCTATATACATATACTTGAGCAGTACTAGGTACTTTATTGTTCACTGTTCTCAATCATGTTTAATCTGTCCTTGGTTTTAGTTCAAGTTTAAGTAAAATGCATTGAGAAACTTTTCTAGAATTGGGCATTTCTGGGATTTATTCATAATAAAGAATTTTGTCCAGTTTCATCAGGTGGCCCAGAAAACCCAAGTTGATACCTTGATTTCAGCCTCATGATGTTGATATTGGACTTCTGGCCTCCAGAACTGTGAGCAAATAAATTTCTATTGTCACCAAGTTTGTGGTAATTTGTTACAGCAGCCACAGGAAACTGATACAAGTAGCATTCTCCAAATCTTTTGTTTTTGTATTTAGTAAAATGTTTTGAGCATATCATCCAAAATATGTTTACTCAAAAACATTTACATATAACACTATGCCAATATATTATGTGCATTATAAGATACACAAAATAAGAATTACATATGAAGCAGTAAGAAGGGAAATAAATGATATAAGTAATTTTATATTACTAATGGTATAAAAATCTTTTATTCCTGCTAAGAATTATTTTATTTTAGTGAAAGCCAAGTGATTGAATATGCTTCATTAGTTTGAAAGTCTTGGTTTAACACTTTGTTAAAGGTCTGAATAAAGTTGAGTTTATTTATGTATTTTATTCTAATGGTTACTGCAGCTAAAAAAAATACCTCAAAAGGATATGCTGATCCAAAAGAAGAGAACAACATCCTTGACTACACTACATGAGGACACTCTTTTATTTTCCAGTCTCATTGACTATTGCAAATAGTTTATGCAGTAGGAAAATATGTATATTTTGCCAGCCAACACATTTCTACCTTAATCTTAGCAATCACTTGCTCTTATAAACTAATTAAATAATGTCAAGTCCCTAAACTTTTAGCAAATAGTTTCAAATCCCATTGACCATCTTTATTTGAGAGATGTGAAAATAGATGCAAGTCTTTAAAAAGCAGATAAGAGAATATTTTAAGTGAGATACAGTGTTTTCAGTCAATAAGATCACATAATCATGGAAATACTTCCAGGTATCAGTTTTCAAAATGTTCTCTTTTTTAAAAAGTAATTTTTAAAATTCATTATTAAAATACTCTTCTATCATGGAGGAGCAGATTAAAAAGAAAAAGAATTAAACTTTAGAAAAGTAATTAGTGGATTTGTTGTTTTGGAAAAATATATTCTAGATACCTAACCAGGGTTAGCAATCTCTCATATTACAGAAAATGTCAGAAAATTTGAACATTTGTATTTTTGTAAAAGAGGAATATGAAACTTATCTCTAAGTGTGACAATTTTTCAATACTGCCATGAGAGAGCTAGTGAACATCTGTGGAGTAGAGGAGTTTCATGATACAAAATACTCTAGGTAATTAATGAATAGTAATTGAATATGTGTGTGTGGAGGGGAGGGTGGTATTTTGAGTATTTTAAACAAAATAGTTAGAATTAGGCCAAGAGAGGCATATGCAAGAAGAGAAGAGACACCATCATTCCCCACTAAAAACCAAGAGATCTTTAAAGAAAAGCCATTTTTCTACCATAATCTTTAGGTCCTTTAAAGCTCCTTTTCACTTTTGAACCAAGGCCTGAATCTTCTCTGTGCTGCTGTTGATCAGTCTTAAACGGGCAGGTGGCCCCTTGTTTACTGTAGCTCTGGGGTGGGAATATCAATTACCTATTAAGGAGAATGAACTAGAGGCTGAGAGGGGACACTCAATCCACCAAAGGTCACCTCAGTCAATGATAGTTTAGGACCTAGGACATTAACTGAAGCTTTATTCACTTGAACACCCCATTTTCCAGGATAAAAAGCAAGCTGGTTTCCCCTCAAAGATGGATACTTTTTCTGTGGCATCTGACACTCCATTTTTCTTAATTACCTAGTTGTAGTACTCAGGAAGATAGGAGTGTGTCTTTGCGGGACTAGAAGAAAAAAATCAGGATGTTCAAATATGAAGCATTGTGTGAACTGAAAGGACATATTGTGATCAGCAACCTGTCAGAAGAAATAATTATGAAAAATTTCATTCAAAGAAAATGAATTTCTTTATTGAAAGGAATCATATGAACTTGTCTGGGCCTTGCCCCATACCTTCCACAGGGGCATAAACATCATTCCCTTGAATTGTACATCACAGAAGTGCTGGCATCCCATCAAGGCAGTGCCAAGTGAATAGTAGGTGTTCAATAAATACTTGCTTGATGGATACATGTACTAGCTGCTCTCCTGAGCTCTTGTCTTCCTGGTTGGGCTATTGAAGCAAGGGTGAGCAATATGACATATTGTGTTACAAAGTAGGTACTATTATTATCCACCTTTTACAGGCATATATGTAAATGGCTACTGTATTGAGGGTTTAGAAACCAAACTGGTTTCATCTTTGTCCTAGAGCCCTAACTTGCTATATTGTCAAATAATAGTGAATTAAATATTCTAAGTGACCGGAGAGGAAAAAGATAGCTGCATGAGAAGTGAAGTGGAAATCTCCTCCCAAAATGACATGTATTATGAAAATACAGCAAATACAACTATTCCTAAAAGAGTGACCAGAAATAAGATTGCACCAGCCAGTCTACATCTGGAAGAAGAGAACATCTCACTGATAAGGGTAAAGTAAAAAAGCTGAGACCTGGTGGGACCCGAGCACTGCCCCCAGCCCAGCTCACCAGCGGGAGGAAGAGAATCAGAGCCAGGACGAAGTAGAAGCACAGGACTGATAAATACCCAGCCCTAGAAATCTACTCCAGGAGCACAAACCCATGTTGCATGGTGCTCTGGAGATTAAAGGGGGTGAAAACCAATGTCAGAGACTGAGACTGTAAACAGGTTCCACAACCAACTACCCTGGGACAAAAGAAAGGCAGGCACTTTGAAAGACTTCCCAGCAGTGAGAGGGCTGCTAAAGGGGCCAAGGTTTAGGAGAAGGATCAGATGGACAAAATCGTCCCCACACACTTAGCCCAGCAGGTTGGGAACTCTCAGGAGCTTCAGGCGCTCCATCCCCCTGGCTGGCAATGCAGCCCCAAGGCCTCTCACCATGATAAGCAGCCTGCTGCTTCTTCCCCTGCTGGCCCCTAAGTGCAAAGCTGCTCACCCCACCATTGCTCCAGACGAACTGGAGGGCAGCCCCGCTTACAACAACTACACAACTTAACCCGGAGGCTGCTCCCTGCATGGCTCAGTGGCCCTGACAGCAGAGACAGGCGCTGTAGCCAGGAAGCAAAAAAGGGCCTTGTCCTCTGGGCAGGCCCCAGTTCTGCTGCCTGTGAACACTACCATCACTCCAGGACAGCAGGAGGGCAGCTCTGTCCATGGAAGTTTAGGGGGTTAACACAAAGGCTGCTCCCTGCACGAGGCCCACCTGGCCCTGACAGCAGAGGCAGGCACTGCAACCAGGAAGCAAGAAAGGGTTTTGTCCTCCCAGAAGGCAGTGGTGCCACTCACCTGCTACCCCTGCCATCACTCCAGGTACTGGGCAGCTCCAAAGAGCAGAGCTTCTGGGCATTAGAGGGGGCTGTCTACACAAACCTAATGTTTCTCACTATCCAATAGGATTATGAAAAGGCAGATGACCTTTGCTCAATCCCAAATCCCTCAAACACAAAAAAGAGGCCTCAGTGAGACTAAAATCACCAATATTCCTGAAAAAGAATTAAAAATAAAAGTCATAAGCATGCTAATGAAGCTACAGAAAAATATTCAAGAGCAAAGGAATGAATTCAGGAGGAAGATAGATGACACCTTAAAAATACAGTAGCTGAAATGAAACATACAATGTAGGGATTTAAAAGCAGATTAGATGACGTAGAGAAGACAGTAAATGGAATAGAAATTAGAGAAGAGGAATACAAAGAAGCTGAGGCACAGAGAGAAAAAAGATCTCTAGGAATGAAAGAATATTGAGAGAACTGTGTGACCAATCCAAACAGAACAATATTTGCATTTTAGGGGTACCAGAAGAAGAAGAGAGAAAAAAGGATAGAAAGTGTCTGAAGAAATAATTGCTGAAAACTTCCCCAATCTGGGGATCTCCCAACATTAGGGACCCAAGGAAGACAACACCAAGACATATAATGAATAAAATAACAAAGATCAAGGACAAGGACAGTATTAAAAGCAGCCAGAGAAATAAAGAAGATCACATACAAAGGAAAATTCATCAGGCCATTATCAGACTTCTCAGCAGAAACCTTATTGGCCAGAAGGGAGTGGCATGATATATTTAATGCAATGAAACAGGAGTGCCTCGAACCAAGAATACTCTACCCATCAAGATTATCATTTAAATTTGAAGGAGGGATTAAACAATTCCCAGATAAGCAAAAGTTGAGGGAATATACCACCCACAAACCATCTCTACAGTGTATTTTAAGGGCACTGTTCTAGATGGAAGTGATCCTAAAGATAAATAGCTGTCATCAGAGGAAATAAAACAACAGTAAAGGAATTATAGACCAATTAAATACTAACCAAATGCAAAACTAAATGAACTACCTGCAAAGCCAGTCCATGGATACACAAAGAGTACAGAATATGACACCTAACATACAAAGAGTGGAGGAGGAAGAAAAAGGAAGAAAAAAAAAGAATCTTCAGATTGTGTTTACAATAGCATAATAAGTGAGTTAAGTTAGACTGTTAGATAGTAAAGAAGCTGCCATGAACCTTTGGTAACCATAAATCCAAAGCCCACAATGGCAATAAGTACATATCTATCAATAATCACCCTAAATGTAAATGGATTGAATACACCAATCAAAAGACAAAGAGTTACAGAATGGATAAAAAGCAAAACCCATCTATATGCTGCCTACAAGAGACTCACTTCAAACACAAAGACACACACAGACTAAAAGCAAAGGGATGGAAAAAGATATTTCATGCAAACAATAGGGAGAAAAAAGCAGGAGTTGCAATACTTGTATCAGATAAAATAGACTTCAAAACAAAGAAAGTAACAAGAGACAAAGAAGGACATTACATAATGATAAAGGGGTCAGTGCAACAAGAGTATATAACCATTGTAAGTATCTAAGCACCCAACATAAGAGCACCCAAATAAGTGAAACAAATACTAACAGAATTAAAGGTGGAAATAAATACAATGCACTCATTTTAGGAGACTTCAACACACTATTCACTCCAAAGGACAGATCAACCAGACAGAAAATAAGTAAGGACACAGAGGCACTCAACAACACACTAGAAAAGATGGACCTAACAGACATCTATAGAACACTCCACCCAAAAGCAACAGGATACACATTCTTCTCAAGTGCATATGGAACACTTTCCAGAATAGGTTACATACTAGGCCACAAAAAGAGCCTTGGTAAATTCAAAAAGATTGAAACTATACCAACCAGTTTCTCAGATCACAAAGGTATGAAACTAGAAATAAATTGTACAAAGAAAACAAAAAGGCTTACAAACACATGGAGGCTTAACAACATGGTTCTAAATAATCAATGAATCAATGACCAAATTAAAACAGAGGTCAAGCAATATATGGAGACAAATGAAAACAGCAACTGAATGCCCAAGCTTCTCTGGGATGCAGTGAAGGTAGTTCTAAGAGGAAAGTATATAGCAATCCAGACATATTTAAGAAAGGAAGAACAATCCCAAATGAACACTCTAAATTCACAATTATTGAAACTGGAAAAAAGAACAACAAATGAGTCCCAAAGTCAGTAGAAGGAGGGACATAATAAACATCAGAGAATAAATAAATAAAATTGAGAAGACTAAAGCAATAGAATTAATGAAACGAAGAGCTGGCTCTGTGAGAAAATAAACAAAATAGATAACCCCCTAGCCAGACTCATCAAGAAAAAAAGAGAATTTGCACACATAAAGAGAATCAGAAGAAGAAAGGAAAAATCACTACAGACACCACTGAAATACAAAGAATCACTTGAGAATATGATGAAAAATTATAAGCTAACAAATTGGATAATCTAGAAGAAATGGACAACTTTCTAGAAAAGCACAACCTTCCAAGACTGACCCAAAAGAAGGAGAAAATCTGAACAGACCAATTACCAGCAATGAAATTGAATTGATAATCAAAAAATACCCAATAACAAACCCCAGAGCAGATGGCTTCACTGCTGAATTTTATCAGACATTTAGAGAAGACCTAATACCCACCCTTTTTAAAATTTTCCAAAAAAATAGAAGAGGGAATACTTCCAAACTCATTCTATGAGGCCAGCATCACTCTAATACCAAAACCAGGTAAAGACCCCACAAAAAAAGCAAGTTACAGACTAATATCCCTGATGAACATAGATGCGAAAATACTCAACAAAATATCAACAAACCAAATTCAAAAATACATCAAGAGGTTCATACATCATGACCAAGTGGGATTCATCCCAGGGATGCAAGGATGGTACAACATTTAAAAATCCATCAATACCATCTACTACATCAATAAAAAGAAGGATAAAAACCACACGATCATCTCCATACCACACGATCATCTCCATACAGGCTGAAAAAGCATTTGACAAAACTCAACACCCATTCATGATAAAAACTCTTAACAAAATGGGTATAGAGGGCAAGTACCTCAACATAATAAAAGCCATATATGGCAAACCCACAGCTACCATTATACTTAAGAGTGAAAAGCTAAAGCTTTTTCTCTAAGATGGGGAACAAGACAAGGATGCCCACTTTCCCTGCTTTTATTCAATATAGTACTGGAGGTCCTAGCCATGGCAATCAGACAACACAAAGAAATAAAAGACATCCAAAATGGTAAGGAAGTTAAACTGTCCCTGTTTGCAGATGACATGATATTGTATATTAAAATCCCTAAAGAATCCATCCCAAAACTACTAGATCTAATAGATAAAGTCAGGAAAGTTGCAGAATACAAAATTAATGCGCAGAAATCTGTTGCATTCCTATACACTAATGATGACCTAGCAGAAAGAGAAATCAGGAAAACAATTCCATTCACAATTGCATCAAAAAGAATAAAATACCTAGGAATAAACCTAACCAAGGAAGTGAAAGACCTATACACTGAAAACTACAAGACACTCTTGAGAGAAATTAAAGATGACACTAATGAATGGAAATACATCCCATGCTCTTGAGTAGGAAGAATTAATATTGTCAAAATGGCTATCCTGCTTAAAGCAATCTACAGATTCAATGCAATCCCTATCAAAATACCAACAGCTTTCTTCAATGAACTAGAACAAATAATTCTAAAATTCATATGGAACCACAAAAGGCCATGAATAGCTAAAGCAATACTGAGAAGGAAGAATAAAGCAGGGGGGATTATGCTCCCCAACTTCAAGCTCTACTACAAAGCCACAGTAATCAAGACAAGTTGGTAGTGGCACAAGAACAGAGCCATATATCAATGGAGTAGAATAGAGAGCCCAGATATAAACCCACACATATATGCCAAATAATATATTATAAAGGAGCCATCGATATACAATAGGGAAATGACAGCCTCTTCAACAGCTTGTGTTGGCAAAACTGGACAGCTACATGTAAGAGAATGAAACTGGATTACTGTCTAACTCCATATATAAAAATAAACTCTAAATGGATCAAAGACCTGAATATAAGTCATGAAACCATAAAATTCTTAGAAGAAAAAATAGGCAAAACTCTTGAATGAGCAACTTGTTCATGAACATATCTCCCTGGGCAAGGGAAACAAAAGCAAAAATGAACAAGTGGGACTATATCAAACTATAAAGTTTCTGTACAGCAAAGGATACCATCAGTAGAACAAAAAGGTATCCTACAGTATGGGAGAATATATTGATAAGTGACATATCCAATAAGGGGTTGACACCCAAAATGTATAAAGAGCTCACACACCTCAACACTCAAAGAGCAAATAACACTATTAAAAAATGGGCAGAGGATCTAAACCGACACTTCTCCAAAGAAGAAATTCAGATGGCCAACAGGCACATGAAAAGATGCTCTAGATTGCTAATCATCAGAGAAATGTAAATTAAAACTGTAATGAGATATCACTTCACACCAGTTAGGATGGCCAACATCAAATGAAAAGCAACAGCAAATGCTGGCAAGGATGTGGAGAAAGGGGTTCCTCCTACACTGCTGGTGGGAATGTAAACTAGTTCAACCATTGTGGAAAGCAGTATGGAGATCCCTCGAAAAACTAAAAATAGAAATACTATTCGATGCAGAAATTCCATTCCTAGGAATTTACCCTAAGTAAACAGAATCACACATTTAAAAAGACATATGCACCCCTATGTTTATCACAGCACTATTTAAGTAGCCAAGAAATGGAAGCAACCTAAGTGTCCATCAGTATATGAATGGATAAAGAAAATGTGGTACATATACACAATGGAATATTATTCAACCATAAGAAGAAAACAAATTCTGCCTTTTGTAACAACATGGATGGAGCTAGAGGATATTGTCCCCTGTGAAATAAGCCAGATGGAGAAAGACAAGTACCAAATGATTTCACTCATCTGTGGCATATAACAAGCAAAAAGTGAAGGAACAGAACAGCAGCGACTCACAGAACCCAAGAATGTACTAACAGTGACCAAATGGGAATGAGCTGGGGAGGGTGGGTGGGAAGGGAGGGATAAGGGGATTAAAGGAAATTTTGATTAGTGCATATAATATAGGGGAGGGGACACCAGGAAGGAAGTATAGCACAGAGAAGACAAGTAATGACTCTGTAACATCTTACTATGCTGATAGACAGTAACTGTAATGGGGTATGTGGTGGGGACTTGATAATAGGGCGAATATAGTAACCACAATGTTGCTCATGTGAAACCTGAGCATAAGATTGTATATCAATGATACCTTAATGAAAAAAAAATATTTTAAGTGACCCCATGAGGCAGGTAGGTTATAATCCCCATTTTAGAAATGGAAGAAACTGAAGCATTTAAAGGTTAAGCAACTTGCCTAAGGGCACACAGGTATTATGTGACAGTCAAGATTCGAGCCTGGGTAATCTGGTTTCAGAGCCCATGATCTGACCACTTGACTTCAGCATTAGCATTACCCTCTTGGTCACTTCTCCTAGTCTTTCCCAATCCTGAAGCTCAACAGGCTCTAGGAGCCAATCACAGAACTGTGAAGTCTTGGAGGGCAAGGACAGCAGTGGTACAGAGCCCTGATCCTCACCCACTAAGTCCCTTCTCACTATTTCTGCTGCCAAAGAGCCAGTCTGCCAGCTACAGAGAGTACAATGGAGTCCCCAGGGCAGAACCATCTGTGTTACTTGGCAACTCATTTACACTGGGCATCTTCCATTTTGCAAGGAGAAATGATTCATCTTGATTGGAACAGCACAAACCCTGGGTACTGGTTGTGCTTCCTGCCCACGGGGCCCCAGCCAGTACAATTATCTGAGGACTTTCAAGTATTTGACCCATCGATGTGCTATCCCTCCTGGGTTCAGATCCCCGCTGTGCCTTTTCCTAGCTCCAATACCTTGGGCAAGTCATTTTCCCTCTCTACCACAGTCCAGTCTCTTTGTCTGTAAAATGGGGTTAATAATAGAATTTACCTCATAGGGAAAATTTGGGGGTTTAGTGAGATAATCTGGTAAACTGTTCAGAGCACCTGCCTCTTCGTAAACACTAAATATTGGCTATTATCGTTCAGGATGGGGTCTATACTGTTTTTCTATAAAGCGCCAGATAGTAAATATTTCAGAGTTTGAGGCCATAGAGTCTTTCCTGAGACTACTCAGCTCTATTGCTGTAGCATGAAAATGGGCCCAGATGATATGTAAGTGAATGGGTGTGGCTGTATGCCAAAACTTTATTTATAAAACCAAAAAATAAAAATGGTGAATTGGTCTGGACTTACAGAATGGTGGCCATCCAACTAGCCATTTGACAAGCATTTTTTGAAAACCTACGGCTAGGTTCTATGCTGTATCAGAGGTTTAAAGATAAATGATCTAGACTTTGCTTTCAATTAGTTCATTATTTACTACTTGGCAGCCCGTAGAAGTTTAGGCACTGTGGAAGAGGGCAAGTCCATCACTTCAGGGGCTGCCCACAAAATTTGCACTCAGAAGAAGGCTGGGCTGTTGGCATTTTTGTGGGACCTGTGAGATATAGTTTTAAGACAGAGATATAAAATTGAATTTTAATGATATTGGGAAAAGAGAGAGATGAAGCTTCTGTGGCTCACTCTTCCTGCTATCCTCTGTTCCCCAAGTATAGGCCTGTGCAGTCCTCATTTCCCTACCCAAAGAGAGGCCTGCAAAGATCACAGTAGCAGCAATGTGAGAACAGCAAGGAGAGTGCTGTGTAGGTTTGGAGAAAGCAAGGCTGGTTTGGAGGATCTGGAGCAGTGATAGGTTTCAGAGAAAAGGCTGTGGATGTGCTGTGTATAAAGCAGTAATTAACAGTGACTAATGTTCATTGAGTGCTCACCATTGGTCAGGCACTGTTCTCAGCATTCACATTCATTATTTCATCAAGTGTTTACAACAGCCATATGTGGTATTATTATGATGATGATGATGATGGTGTTTTTCAGATGAAGAAACTGAGGCATGGAGTCAAGTTATTTGATCAAGGACACACAGCTAGGAGGTAGTAGGGGTAGGATTTGAATTCTTTGCCACCCTCTACTGACACTATGATTGATAGATTGGCTATGCAAAGTGCACCAAAGGGAGGGCCCAACGTTTACAGGCAGGTTTCTGATTTAGAGACCACTCCGAATGATGTGCGTACTGTAGTGCAGAATCTATAGGAACAGCAGATTGGGGAGGTCAGGGAAGAGTGTGATTTGGGACAGTTTGAGATTGAGGCTTCTTTGGGACCAACAGCTGGAGAGACTCATTTGGCTAGTGGTATGTGGTTCTAGAATTCCAGAGAAAAATCTGAACCTAAAAGAATCTGAGCCAGATTTTAAACAAACAAACAAAAACAAAGAAACAAACAAAAAAACAGCCAAGCAGAAATTTTTATAATATGTGAAAATTGGGCCTTATATTTTGAGCAGCTAATGGCCAATCCCTAATATTTATACCAGACAGGCCTTCGAGCATGAAGCTGAGTTCTCTGGCTCTTCTTACTGGGTGAAGCTTTGAATGGTAATTTTTGTGTGTGCAGGGATGTATTTGCACCCATGCATCCATGGTCTTCCACTCAGCATTTGTGACCCCGCTGGCTGGCATCACTGGCATAGTTTATGTCCACAGAACCGGTCGACATAGGTAGACATCAGATGCACGGCATTGGTTCCATTTGGCACTGCTGGCCACCAGAGGAGCTGCGTGGGAGCAGTATTGAGAGGGGAGATGCTGAAATTTTTCTGAGTCTGTAAAAATCATGTTTCAGGGCTTACATATTCAATAAATCTACTTGCAAAGCTGACAGAATATTCTATACTGTGGAGAAGATAAATTAGCCTCATGCCTATGCCATTCTTTGTTCCACGTTCAGTGAAGGACAACCTACATGCAGGTGTTGCTCGCAGGAAACTGCATTTCAATCTTTAATGAAAGATGCCATTCAAGGGCAACTAGTGTACCCTCTCTAGCCCCAAATCAGAGTATGCCCCCATTTTATGGCCTTTGTTGAATGCCTGTCATGGAGTCAGTTTCATGGAGATGTTAGGTGGTGAATGGTTTAAAACCAAAGGTCTTCAGCTTTAGGTTAGTGATGGCTCCTGTGGCAGGAAGTCTTTCACCCTAAACTCGCAAAGCTCCTTCTCCCCTCTGTCTTTCTGCATGGTGTGGGAGTGGACAGCGCTGTTGCACATAAGAACCCAGAGCCCACTGGGCCTACTGGTCATAAAATGGACAGAAACATACAAAGAGAAAGAAAAATGGCAATCAGCACAGTAAATAGTACAGTCATTCTGAAGAAAAGCTGGGCCTGCAGATTTTTGAATAAGCAGACGATAGGCACCCCAGGACATGCCCCTAATTTTCTCTCTGATAGGAATCATCCAAAGGATCATTCCTTCTGTTCTCTATGTAGCCAGAACTGTTGCTAAGTGAGTCACCTTTGAGAGAAACGGGTGTTTTCCTGCAAGAGGCTTAGCATTATTCTACTGCTTACTTTAAACAGTCTTTGAACTTTCAACGTTATCTTCCTCTAACAATAGAAAAAACTTGAGTTAAGATGTAAGTATTCTTAAATTCTTGCGTGTATGTGTGCATGTGTGCTACTGGCTATTATATTATGAACATTATGAAATCTACTTTTTTCCCACTCAAGCATATTGGAATGTACAGGTGTGAGAATGGCATTATTGTTTGTTATTGATTATTAGTAATTGGTAGTGAAAAAGAAAAATTCATTGTGCAGTGTGTCCATATATATCTGATATCCCAAACTGAGAAAACCTAGATTGGAGAGAGAGAGAACTAGAAGAGATTTATGCTAGAGCCCAGAAGAGAAGCAATTATAGAAGTTAACACATTTATCCATTGAACACCTACTTTGTGCCTTTGAACAAAGCAAGCCCCTGCCTGAATGAACCTCTGTCGACCTGAGGGAGCCCAACTGCTCTGTCTTGGGACTCAGGGGGAGTGCTATTTCCGGGGACTACATGGAAGCCCTAGGAGGGAGTGGTGTTGCTGAGGGAAATAAATGTACACCTGCTGAGGCAGGTAGTGATAGGAGCTCTGAAGACAGAGCAATAGAGAGCGAGAGGGGCTGCTCTCTGTGATGGAAGAACTCTGAGGTGTGGAACTGAGGCTTGACCTGGCTGCAGGGAAGCAGCCACTCCTATGGCTCTTGCAGGGAGAGAGAGCATTCTGGGTATGCATTTTGGGTTGCAAACTTGTGTCCCTGCTTGCAGATGATCACAGCCCAGTGGGCCTAAGAATGACCTCCTGAGGGGTCTGCTAGCTCCAGGGGGACAGCTGAGGGCTGCCACATAAATAAGGCGCCTGAGCTTTGTTACACTAAGTCTGCTCCCTGTCAGGCCTGATCAGGCAGCACCCTTGGTGTTTGCTAATAATGGATTTCCTTTCTGAGGCACCATCAGGTTCTGAAACTTGAACTGAGAATTGGTAAGCCTATCTCCTCTCTCCCCACTTCTCCCACACAAGGCTGGGCCCTCAGAAGCTTTTGAAGACCTTTATGAAAATGGATTGCCATTATCTTCTGTGAAATGAATGTCCAAGCTGGACAAGCAGTTTAATTACCAGCTGGCTAGACATTAGCCTTGTGAGAAGAGGCTGAGAGGGAGTTTCGAACTATTGTTTAAGGACAATTTGGTGTCTTTGGAGTCTCTTTCCCCATATGTTTCTACTGAATTTATTAATATAGAAATAACATGTTCTTAGAAAGTCCAACAATAAAATGGTACAAAAAATTTAACAACCCTATCCTTCTCTAATACCTTGTATAGTAGGTTAGTGCAGAGGTCTAGCATGTGGCCTGTCAGCCAGATTGCCTGGTATGAATCCTGCCTGAGACTTGCTAGCTGTGTGACTTGTACAAGTTTATCTGTTTTGGCCTCAGTTTTCTTATCTGTAACATGAGAGTGATAACAATCTTCTACCTACCTTACGAGGTTGTTGTACATATTAAATGAGTAGCACATAATGTAGTTAAAATAATACCTGGTAAAAGTTAGACTATATTCATATTAACTATTAATAGTACAGCTACTATGAGATGTCACTTTTTTCTTTGTTGTCCCTTAAATCAAATCATTGTATGGAACTTGGTAACTCATTTTTTTCACTTAATCTATCATAAGCATCATTCTAGATTAAAATCCAAACATAAAAAATTCTTATTAACTTTTAACAGCTGCATACTACTAAACAGGGATTGTCATTTATTTGTTTGTACATTATATTTTCAGTAGACATTTGGCTGTTTCTAGGCCTTTACTTTTATAAATAATATAGCAATAAAGACTATTGTACATATATCCTTTTGTATCATTGCTTTTGTTTCTAAAAGGTTCTTAAAAGAGAACTTGCTGGGTCAAAAATCATGAGATTTAAAAATGGTAATGAATGTCCCAAAATATCATAGCAATTTGCAGTCCTACAGAAATATATGAGTGCTCATTTCCCCATGTGCTTACCAGCAGTGGATATTATCAATCTTTCATTTTTTCCAGGCCAGCAGGCAAAAAATAGAATCTCATTGTCCTTTCAACTGACATTTTTCTGACTACCAGTGAGACTGGGTGCACTGAATGGTTCTAAGCTGTGGCATTAAGTAGCAAGATTTCTAGTTTGAAAGCTCACTGGGGCTACAACATGGAGAACTCGTTAGTATAGGAGAAGGGAAGGCTAATTTGGAACTAGGGGGTGGCAAGTAGGTTGCTTCTGTTCTCCTGCTTCTCCCCATTATTTTGACAGTCATCCCCACTTCCCGTGTCAGCCTCCAGCCCCTGATCTTTGCCTGAGTTTCAGCAGCATGTTTCTTTTTCTGCATAAGGCATTCCTGCCTGGCTGGCAGAGGTAGAAGCCGCTCAGAACTCCCCATGTCCAGAATAAGTTCCTGTCTTCTATTTTTCCTCTCTCCCTTTCTCTTATATTCTTGACTTAGTTAATGGCCTCACTATGTGACCCCCAACCCCCACCCCCCAATTATCAAGGGTAAGGCTTAGTTAGTCTCGTCTGAACTATGAAACTTGGAGTCACTTTTCAGTTCTTCTCCTTTACCTCCCGGAGCCAGTCAATCTGTCACTGAGTCCTGTGACCACCTGTCTGGTTGTTCAAACCCTCCCTGCCTGTCATTCTCTTTGTGGCTGACATTTGATCACATCTTCATCATCTTTTTCTTGATTGTCGTATACCTTCATGAGCTCACTTACTGGTCCTGCTCCTTCGTTCTGTTCTCTCTGCTTGGAATTCTCTTCCATTATTTACCCCCAAGCAGTGAAATGAAACTTTAAGAGTTCAGCTTTTTCCATTTTGCATGAAGTCCCCTTTTACTCTCTACCCAGGCAGAAGTACTAACTGTTTCTCTTGTGCTCCCCTTGTACTCTCTACATTCTTAGGTTGCATAACTTCCCCGTGTTCATACCTCTTGAATACACAGCCCTCTCTGTCTCCCTCAGATATATGTGACCTCCTTGACAACATGGACAATGATTTCCTCCTCTTTTTATCCAGCTGGCAAAAGGTGGCAGTTAACAGTGTGTTGGAACAAGGAAGGCACACTGGTTTAAACTTTCCTCCGCTGCTTAGAATTAAGTTGTTAGTAAAATGTCTCATCTTAAAATTTTTTTTGATTTGTAAAACAATACTTATTCCTTGCAGGAAATTTGGGGGAAAAATGGAAAAATAGAAATAAAAAATGATAGCAAGTCATCCATATTCCCATGTAGCATTTTATCTTGCCTTTCCCCCTCCTCATTTCATGATCATATAATCTACAGTGGAATGAATTTACCTTCATCTCCAAGTCCCCATTCCTAGAATCTGGGAACCCTGAAATAAGCTAGAAAGAAGGGGGCCTGATGTGATGTCAGTTAATACTGGGAAGAGAAGGGCGTCCTTTAATATAATACAAGATAAGGAATGTGTTGGCAGCACTTTATAGTGCTTTGATAGGTGTAATGTTTTCCAAGTGCCACAGGGTCTGAAGTTAAGTTCCTGTAGGACTTGGGCTTGGGTTGAGTTGAATAGATGATGAGGATTCACTCATCTTGAATCCCTGGCACTCACTGCATGCTTTCTTACCTGCCGTCATTAATTTTTTTTTCCTTAACCGTAGACTTTCTCTGGTGAGAGTTGCTTTTCTCTCTTATTCATTTTCAATGACCCACTAAAGCAGTGAGTAAGCTAGTATTGGTTGTCTACTTTACAGTAGGTTGAAAAAGGCAAGGAGCTGGGCCAAATCTCATCCCACCAGATCTTTCTATCATTAGAAGCAGGAATAAACAAACAAAAGTGGTTGAACTTCCTGTGGGATTTCTGGTGTATGCTTCATCATTTATGGCAGTAAATCTGTTTGGTAACTGACTTTTCTCCCTCTTTCTTCCATGATGAGGGATGTGGTTGCCATTCCCATTGGGTCAATTCAATATCTAAATTTCCATTCTCAGTCCCATGTTGTTGGACATTTAAGTTTTCCCTCTTTTTAAACTGTAATAATAATTAATAAATGTTTGAGGCATTAAACATTTTTCTGTATTTCAGCTTTATGTCCCAAAGCCAGTTCCAGAAATAACAAGATAAAAACAGTTGGAGATTCTTGATACATTTTGCCCAGTTTTTTTTTCAAAAGAGTTTTTCAAATTTCCACTCTCTCCTACAATGTATGAGAGAGGCCATTTTGTCACATCATTCTAAGAGTGGCGTTGACAATTTAACAAAAGGTCTCTGCCGATTTGCTAGGTGATAGACTGTCACAGGATTTTTACAGATTATGTCCTCACCTCTTCAGAAAATCTTCAGACGGAGCAAGCCTGTTCTCATAGATGACTTTAGATGTTCTGATAGCCCTACAGTTCTTGGCTACCCTAAGCATTATTTCCATCTGCAAGGTGCACAGTTGTACTTCAAAAATGGATACTTATAAATAATATGGGCTATGTCATCTTTGTGTAGGGGGAATGACTCCTTTAGGAGAGATGGCAGCTGGGGGCCCCAGAGAGAAAGGTAAGGAGAAAAGATGTTTGAGAAGGGGGAAGATGGGTAATCTGGGAAGGATGGGCTCACTAAAACTTGCTAACCACAAATCACAGTTTTAGGGTCAAAGGACTGTTAAGAGAATGTAATTAGGGGCTTGCTTTCTTTTGCAGCTTAAAAGAATCACACCCATATTCCTCTAGGTAAAGGCAGGGGATGGGAAAGGAGGGAAAGACACAGCAAAAAACCTTGTGAGTCTCAACTATCTTTAAATCAAGATACTGAACACTCACTGGACCTCATTGAGAGTCCCTGTCTTTCACAACACTTGGTTGCCTCTGTTGAGCTATCGGCCTTTCTTGAGCTTATAAAATGCAAAATGCAAGGTTTGGATATCAAAGCACCATTTGGAAATCATATCCTCAAAGTCCTCAGAGCAGGAAGTTGCTGTTTGTGGCAAATGCTTCTCAGATTATTTCTAGCACTTCATAGACATTTTCTCATGAATCACCATGTATTTTTGTTGTTCTTTAATAGAAAAGTTGGTCTGGTGAGATGAGAGTCTGCTGCTCTTCCTTATTCATGTCCAGCACCCAGCTAAGGCAATCGACAAATGTGTATTGTTGTATACTTTGTGCTGGGCCTTGAAAAGGACCAGGAAGGCTGACTTAAGCTCATCCTACCAGATCCTTCTATTTAGGAAAAAAAGGTTCAAGGTGATTAGTGACAAAATGAAGTTCTGCTTTCAAATAGATCACAGGTTGGTTTAGTAGAGACACACATGCACCAGAAGTGGAATTGCTCCAGTGGGTATTGGTTAGGTGTCAAATATCAGGGTGTAACTGTTAATGCAGACCTAGACTGATGAATAGCCAAACTTTTCCAGAGCCTGACAATTTAGAGAGAAATTGCAAATGAACTATTCTTATTTGAACTTCACCAAAGCACCATCTAGTATAGTTACATTTTATAGTTATAGACACTGAGGCTGAGAGATGTTAAATAAACATGTAGTTAAGCAGAACCCACAAGTCAGGACATAGACAGGAATAAAAATCACAAATTCATGATTCAGTAAGATTTACCTGCCTGGATTAGAGGATTTGTAGGAAATATGATTTCAGAGATAGGGTGGGTCTTTTGGAGATAAATTAGATATCCTTGACTTTGTTTTAAGTGTGAGCAGCAATGTGATATATTGAAAGTGATGCCTGCATAGGTTTACAGGTTGAATTGTGATGACAAGAAGCTGACTTACAGGGGTTGGCTAAATAAGTAATAGCCAACATATGACAGACTGGACTTAAATTTGGATGAGAGGATAGAGCAGAAGATCCAAATGAAGGACCTATCAAAAGCCAAACATGGAGGTCTTAGTAGTGAAACGGATATGGTTGATTACAAAGAAGCAGGGAATAAAAGGCATTTCAGTTTTGAGGCTGGGGAAAATAAGAATGGCAGTTCAGTTAGCACAGACCTGGCTCCTTGAATTCCCACCCAGCTAAGCAATTCTCTGAAAGCATTTCCGGTGCTAGTGGAGCACAGGGCTGGAGGGTGTTACACAGCATGAGTTTTCTGGCTTGTTTAAAATCACCAAGTTAATGCCATGAAAGAAGCTGTCAAATAAGATATAGTGAGACTACAATCCTGAGGAGCAACTTCATCAAAATGACATTTCCAGTGTTACTCTGTGGGTTTCTCTGCTACTAGAACAGCAACACTAAACCACTTTATCCCCTTTTGGGACTTGTTTGGGGAATGTGTTTCTTCAAGCTGCAACATGGGTCAAGTATAGACTAGAGTTCTTCAATGAGATTTCTGTTTGTGAAGATTTGTAAAGGTTTCAGTCTTCTTGCAGAAAAGCAGGTATAAGTATTATGACAATTTGTACTTCTCTGCCTTCCTCTGACTAGCACAGCTTCTGACTGCACATTACTGCTCTTTTAGTAAAGTGAGTAGTCAGTGATAACAGAGGCTTTTGATTACAAGGGTATTCTAAGCAGATTTCAGTATAATTAGTAGCTCATGGAATAATTATATTCTTGTGTTCCAGAATTTTTCTTGTTTCAGTAATAAGGAATATTTATACCAGAATTCACAGCTTTTGGTGAATAATGGAAAGGAGGCTAGGTTATGTATCTTTCATGGGCATAAAAGAATCAGAATTTTAAAATGGCCTTTTAATTTACTTGATTCTCTATATGAGGCAAGGAAGCAAAATGTGAGGAAGCAAAATGTTAATAGGAGTTTCTAAGTCCTTTTGTTCCAGATCTTTTTTGAGTAGATGAGGCCTTGACCCAATAGCTGTAACTTGTGGCTTCCAGATGCTGACTCTGATATGAAATAATGAAAAGGTGTATGCCCAGTGACCTTCCAGTGTCTGGGGCAGAAGAGAAGTTGAGAGCTGTCTTCCTCCTCCTTTCCTGCTCCACATGTTACTTGTCCTCCATCCACTGAATGTTTCCTATATTCTAATTTTGCTAGGTTTATCTATCTGGACTTTCTGCTCTGGAAATGATCATATGTTGTGCCCTGAAAGTGTATTCCAGGTTCTTTATAGCAAGTTGACAAGCATTTCCTGGAAATCTACTCTTTGCTCTGTGTTAGTTCCTGTGCAAAAAATTTCCTCCATGTTGATTGCTTCTGGCTCTTTGTCTCTATGGAAACCTTGACAGAAATTTCTGTAACACTCCCAGTAGGATGCAGTTCGGTTTGGGATTCGGACAATGCTGAATTCCTTTCAGTAAGTATGAGCCTTCCCTGAGATGTGTTTCTCTCCTGCATATTCATATGTGCCAGAGGCTACTGTGAAGGAGACAGAGACTGGATATAATGAAGATAGGAACTCAGGATTTCTCGACTGGACTTCTCTCCATCTACTGGTAGGTTTTGTCCAGGTTTGTCTGACTTGGGGCAAATCCTTTGGTTTCTCTATGCCTCAGTTTCCCCATCTGTTGGGCTAGAAGCTGCCAGCTCTAACAGCTGTCTTCTTTAACTTTTATTAGGAAGAAGTGGTACCTTCTATATCCTCAGAATGCTCAGTAAACTGATATAAACTATATCTAAATTATATTAAATTGATAATATTGGTAAAAGATGCTTTGCTTCCCATTCAAAAACCCACTTTTTTTTCCATCACTGGAAAATAAATTGACTTGAATGGATTATTTTTGTAATGTTACTGTCATGCCTCTTTTAACTTAGCTGTTTCATATATGGAAAATAAGAATAACTTTTCCAAAAGAGATAAAGACTCAGAATTTAAGCAGACCATTTTACTGCATCTGTTATCTGGAAGCAATATATTCTGTTCTATGGAAAAATGATTTTTTTTTTCAGTAGATTACTATGGGCACAACATATTTCCATGGTGGGAATGGGCAGGGAGACTGTGATGTAGGGTTGGAGGAAGACAGAGGAGAGAGAAAAGAAACAGATACTGATGAAGTCTATGTTTCCTTTAGCAAAGAAAAAAAGACAGAACTGCTCCTGTAAATCTAAGATAAATAAATGAAGATTTATTGTTCAGCTACATATTCCCTGTTGGTAATGAGAGTGATGAGAGACTGAATAATCTATCTAAATTAAACCATCACAGGGCATGTTGGGGGTCTTAGCTGCTTCTCTGACTCACCCTGGGAAGTCTGCATTCTTGGTCAGCATCAGCTGGGTCCTGTGGGCCTGTGATCCCCAAGGTGGCAGACCCAAGGGGCGGGAGGTGTGGGGCACAGCAAGAGGGGAGGCCTGGGACACCTGTGCTTATCCGCCCAGACCTGCCCCAGGAAGCACAAATCCAGGCCCAGCCCTGTGATGTCTTGTCCCCATAATTCTAGGTCAAGGCATCATTCCTTTAGTTGCTCTTGAGACCTTTTGTTTATAAACTAAAGTTGGACTCTTTCACCAGATTCCCTGCCCAGAGTTTAAAGTAGCTCTGATCTGTTCCCTGCCAATGCAAGCTTTTGTTTTGGTTCCAAGGTTCTTTTTCACTTTCAGGACAGCAAAATCTGCTCTCTTGATACAACTAAAGGCCATGACTTCCCACAGAGGCCGCCCTGGCCTTAGGCTTGATGTGTGGTCAGACGACTAATTGCTTCTTCTGATGTTTGTCACAGATGCCTAGGAATTAAAATATTCTAGTCTAAGATTCATTTTCCATCTCTCCTGTGAATTTGAAGTTGCATATATATAGTTCCAAAGGGGGACCAGTAAGTTGTCTGAGGTCACAGTTCCTCTCACCTTCCTCAACTGATAAAGAGGGTTGTCTGAAGTCACTGGCAGCTGTAACACACCACGACATCACCATATCCACATCTTTATCGCTCTTCTCCTATCAAGTTTCTACTCAAATTCCATCCAGCCTATGAGGCCTCTTTGTCTAGACTCCCCGTCCATCAAAATTAATTTCTCTCTTTGCAGTATCATCTCACTGTGTTCCATTATAACCTTAACCACAGCCTGCTTTGTGTTTTAAGCCTTGGATCTGTGTCTGTCTCCCTGACTAGACTGTTAACTCCTGAGTGATAGGGCTGCTCATGTCTTATTTATATCTCCATTTCTCGTAGTGCTTTTCGCATTGCTGGCAGGCACTCACTCCAGAAATGTCTGAGTTGAATAGAACTTCTCACTTGTAGTCACAAGGAAACAATCTATAAGTAAGTCCTTAGGAATACAACAGGTAAAAAAATCTCAATTCTATTACCTCTTTAGAAGCTTAGCAGTTGAGGAGGTCGTTAGCTCCTTGCTCCCAGACCAAAGTTAAAAGGACAACTGGCTCCAAGAATTCTAGTTCCCTAATACATTTTTAAAGTTCTGTAGCAAACAAGGTTATTTCAATTCCTGCTAGACTGATAACCCCACAGAGAAGCAGCCTGTACAAATATCCCAGAAATACCAAGTTTTGGAATTCATTGAAAATAGAGACCAATCAGAGTTCTTTTTCACCCTGTTGGGGCAGAAATTCAAAATTATATCATTTCAGTGTGTTTTTCAAAGACTATTGAGACTATCATGTGTTTGAGGTATTGTAGGGAATATAAAGCTGAAGAGGATATGGCCTTTGCACTTAGAAGCTTTATAGAAGATTATAAGAAATCACTTACGTGATTCTAATATGGTACTGAATTTAATATGTGCAATTAGTGAAGTGAAAAAATGCCACTTATGGGGCTCAGAGGGAAGAAAGCTCACATCCTACTGGATTAATTCTAAACAGCTTCTGAAACAATGTAGAATTGGAGAAAGGCATTGAAGTATAAATACAATTTTAGTAGCTAGGGGAACTGTCTGAGCAAAGGTGAGAACTTGGAAGCCTGGAGTGTGGAATAAGAGATCATCTCATTCAGAATAGACATTGTGCATATCTGAGTAATGGGAGATACGACAGGGGCAGTAGAAGGTGTTCATGATGTGCAGGATATTGGATCCCAAATGGGTGGCTTAACCTGAAATTGGTAGGTGGTAGCATGCTAGAAAAGGATTTTGATCAGGGAAGTGAATATTTAAGCCAGAGGTAAGTGAACTTTGGCCAGGCTGCTGTTGTGTTTTTTGGAACATAGCCATACCCATTGATTTATGTACTGGCTACAGCTGCCTTTGGCTACATGGGAGAGTTAAGTAGTTGTGACAGAGACACATAGCCATCTGGCCCACAAAGCCTTAGCTATTTACAGTCCAATCTTTTGTGGATAATGTTTGCTAACCCCTGATATAAACATCATTCATTCATTTAGCCATCCATTCATTTACCCATTTATTGATTAATTCAACAAGTATTCAGTATTTGCAGAGTGCTGGGGATATATGCTAATATTTTTTTCCATTGTTTAATTTAAATTTGGATACTTGCTCAAACTGCCCTTTGGAATTGTTCAGAGAATTTAAATTCTGTGGAATTCATTATTAAACATGTACTTTCTTCAAGTGCTATGGAAATGTTCCTTTTTCAAGCATTCTTGGCTAATCTTATCAGGAATAAAATTCAAGCAATATTTATATCAATGATTCAGGTACAAAGTGATAAGATTATAAATTAAATAATTCACTGGAAAGGTTATTATGTTGTAAGCTAAAGACAGGGAGGCCAATTACACTGTACAGATGACCCCCCATGTACAATAGGTCAACTTATGATTTTTCCTCTTTATGATGGTACAGAAGCATACACATGCAGTAGAAACTGTACTTTGCCTTTTGCATTTTGATCTTTTCCTGGGCTAGAAATGTGTGGTACGATGTTCTCTCATGAGGCTGGGCAGTGGTAGCGAGTCGCAGCCCCCAGTCAGCCCTATGATCATGAGAGTAAACAACAATACACTTACAGCCATTCTGGTTTTCACTTTCAGTACAGTATCCAGCAAATTCCATGAGATATTCAACACTTCATTATAAAATAGGCTTTGTGTTAGATGATTTTGTCCAACTGTAGGCTCATGTAAGTGTTCTGAGCATGTTTAAGGTAGGCTGACTAAGCTCTCATGTTCAGTAGGTTGGGTGTATTAAATGCATTTTTGACTAATGATATTTTCAATTTATGAGTTTATCAGGATGTAACCCCAACCTAAGGTAAGGAAGATTTGTATAAGTAAAAATTAATTTGGCCTCCTTGTCAATAACTGCAAGTTTATCTACATTTATAGTGGTGAGCATTTCACAATGTATGTAATTGTCAGGTATATGCTATGTTGTATACCTGAAACCAATATAATATTGTATATCAACTATACTTCAATAAAAATAAAAAGCAGTTAACCTTTTCCTCTAAGGAAAAATGGCAGCAGAAGGGAAAACGATAGGCCAGTCTCCCCACAGCCTCCCCACCACCACCACCTCAGCAAGTACTCTCTTACTGTTACTACCTCTTCCCCTTCTGTTACTTCTCATGGTGCTCAGCTGTGGAATGTGAATGTAGCCCTATGATGAAGAATGCAGCCCTATGATGAATGTATCGGTTTACTAGGGCTGCTGTAACAAATACCAGACTCGGTAGCTTAAACAACAGAAATGTATCTTCTCCCAGTGCTGGAGGCTGGAGGTCCATGATCAAGGTGTCAGCAAGGGCTGGTTCACTCTGAGGCCTCTCTCCTGGGCTTGCAGATGGCGGGCTTCTCCCTTTGTCACATTCTCTTTCCCCTGAGTGCCCACATGGCTGCATCCTGGTCTCTCCTCTTCTTGTAAGGGCACCAGTCATATTGGATTAGAGTTCCACTCTAATTGCTTCATTTAACATTAATCACCCCTTTAAAACTCAATCTCCAAATAGAATCACATTCTGAATCACTGGAGGTTAGGGCTTCAATATATGAATTTTGGGGGAACACAGTTCAACCTACAGAAAATGACCATTTTGCAGGGTATAGGCTTTGTTTTTATTTTTTAATTTAATTTAAATGATAACTTTATGAGAACATACTACATTTTAGAAAGTATCCTAATCTCAGTTCCATTTATGAGCAGAAGTTGTGACACTGTGGCTGTGAAACAGAGATCAGTCCACACATATATTGAGCACCACCCTTTGCCCAAATGACTTCCAGCAGGAAGAGACCTCCAGTGTCCCTCACACCATGCTGTTGGATTCACCTTTCTGAAGGGCAACTGTAATCATGTCTCTCCCACTGGTGTGAGCATTTTAAGGAAGGGGCTGCATTTGATTTACCTGTGGAATCTTAGCAACCTAACTCATTGCCTGGTGAATAGTAAATACTCAGTGAATGTTTATGGAAATGAAAATGAGATGCTGTCTATGTATAAAATAAGTGCTGTTCCAATACTAATGCTGCATAATAAGTGACTCCAAAATTTAGTTGCTCAAGACAGCAGCCTCTTTATTTATGAAGATATATAATAACACAGAAACATTAGCTACATTACTGGTTAAGCTAGATTGGAGAAAGCAACTTGACTTATAATCAGGCTTCCTATTAATTCCCTTTCTGTATTAAACTCTTTCACCCAGAATTATAAGCCATCCTGCTCCAGGATAGAGGAGCCAGGATATATGCTTATGCAATCATACAGATCCCGGAGGAAGACCACTTGTGTGTGGAGGTTTTTAACCCATTAACTCCATACAAATGGATACATGGACCAATGGAACAGTGGATGTCAAATTCACCAACTCACCAAAAAGATGCATTACTCTTGCCAAGGAGATAGAGAGTGAGTCTGGGAATGTGTCTCCTACATCTTTCTCATCAGGGAGAACTTTCTCCCTGAAGCAAAGTGAAGTATGAGTAGTAGAGGTGTGTTAACATTTATGTAATAAGTGGAAAAACACATAATAAAAATATATGGTTATAATCACATGTATGGTTATAACATGTGAGATATAAATATATAGCTATATGGAACACACATGTGCACATACACATACATACATACATATATTTAAACCCTATGTATTAAAACAGGAGACTGAAATAAAATACACCAAAATAATAATACTAGTTATCTTTGGGTTATGGGACTATGGATACCTTTTTTCTTTTCTCTATGTTTTAGTATTTATCAGATTGTAATTAATATGATTACTCTTTTGAAAAAAAGTATACTTACTGAAATTTAAAAAGTAAATCATTAAATTATCCATCTCTAGACGAGTTATTCATAACAAAACAGCTGGCAATGCCCACTCTCTTTTGGAATTAGTCCTGCCATAGAATTACTGCAAGAAATAATGAAGCACTAAAAAGCAGAATTTTAAGGACAAATTTCTTTTTCTGGAAACTGGAAAAAAAAAGCCAAAATCTAAATCTTGACTAGTCTATGGAGATGTGAAAAGCATCTAAAAAGAAAAATATCAGAACACTGAACAGGCAAAAATATAAAGTTTTAAACATATTTCAAACTTTATGACCAGAGGAATTATGCTAATATAGAAACACTGATTATCTTTGGGTCTTAGGCTTAAGAGTTTCTCTTGTTCTCTTAAAGTTAATACTTTGCTGTGTATCAGTCATGATCATGTATTACTTTAATAATCAGGGAAAAAAAGGAGGCAGAGTGAATTCAAGAGCTAGCAAGCCAGTGAAACTCACAGAGGTCAAATCAGGGTACTGACTTGGACTTGAGTGTGGTTAGAATAATTTTTGCTAGTAAGATAAAGAATTTTATTCCAATAAGAAAGGTAACAAAATTGAATATTTTTTCCCTGAATTGAGCTTGGTTGTTGGCCTGAGTTTCGGCTCAACAATCTGGGGCTTCTGGAAAGTGGATAACAGCTCCTGAGCCACAAAATAAGGTTCACCAGTATGTGCAGTTGCCTATGGAATGCAGACAATGGGCCTGAGTGATGCATGCAGCCTGCTCATGTTTTCTTTGGCCTGGGTAGGGTTTTAAAGAAATTGGAGACTTAGAATACAAATCTAGAATTCTGGCTTCTAAAAAAGCCTAGAAGTACTTGATATGCATTCCAGTCTGGATACCAGCTCCCGGAAGGGGGATGGAGCTGCCATGGGCCCTGGTACTTCCCCAGCCCTGGTGCAGTCTTGGTTGCAGTTCATCATTACACTGCACTGCTCCTTTGAACCGAAAGCCAGGCCGCAGGCACCCGCATGTTGCAAGAAAAGAGTTTTCTTGAGAGAGAGCTGAGCAGCTAAGAAGTATTTGATATGAATACATTGTTCTGCTGTTTACCTTTTAGGTCACCTGCCTGCCCCTGTGGTCTTTTGAAGTGGTGTCCCGCCTGGGGACATTGGGGAAGTAGTGCTTAGAGTCTCTCCAGGGCTAACAGAACCCAATGGAAGCAGATGTCAGAGCCCAGGACCAGGCTGCAGGAGACTGAAGGGAGGATGAGCTGTAGGGGTGCTACACAGCCCTCTGTCATCCTCCCAGATGTGCTGAGGAGGTCTCTTCCCCAGTGAAAAGCTGAATCATTCAGAGGCTTGGTTATGCTATGGAAACAAATCACTCCCAAATCTCAGCCTCTTAGGCAATGGGTTTTATTTTTTCCTTATGCCATGTGTGTCCATCTTGTGTGAGCTGGGGACTCTGTTTCATGCCATTATCATTTCTGCACCTCAGCTGATGAAGCAGACACCACCTGGAACATTGCCAATATCTGTGGTAGCAGGAGAGAGAGGGATGGCCCACTGCTCACTGGTTCCTGAAACTTCCCCTTAGAAATAACACACGGTATTTCTGCTCGCAGTTCATTGACCAAAGAGAGGCACATGGCAATGTCTAATCACAAAGATTGTGCTTCATGCAAGCCAACCCAGCCCAGAAGTTAGAGAGTTGGAAATGTTTGATTCATAGCATAAGGACCACAACATAAACCTCTAGAATCTCTATGAATTGATTGGTCCTACAGGAGTTTGAATCAGTCCACTGTAAATTAAACTTTAGAAAGGAATTACTCATAAATATTCACATGACCAGTCATATTGACAGCCAAAGAATCAGAGACCATTTACTTAGATGTGAACTTTGCAGAGGTTTGTCCAGTAGAAGTTGCTCTTTGACAGACTGAATCTAGGTGAGCTTCTAAAGGGTTTCTCTCCCAGAGCACTGAAAACCGTTCCCACTGTGACAGCACAGCAGAAGAACTGAAGCTTTTGTTTTCTTCCAGAAATAAATAAATAAATAAATAAATAAAACCATTACCTTGACTCTTCATTTCTCTTTTTCTCATGTCACTCTCAAAATGACTTTCAGTATGTATGCTTTTGGACATGGCATGGTTCAGAGGTATTGACAAGTTAGTGTTTCTATTAAAATCCTGTAACTCACATAGACATTCCCCAGGTATGTTTGTATAAAGGTAGTAAGTAGCTTGCTGAGAATTGAAAATTAGATCATCAAATAACCAAGTATGATTTAAGAAAACTCTCAGGACTTCTAATCCTAAAGTCAGAGTGCTTGACTGGACTATATTTTCCTTAAGGGAATGCATCAGTGTTACTACCTAAAAGATTTTGGTGGGTGTGAAGAGGAATTCAGACAACTTAATCTTTCAGGGGCATTTTAGCTACTGAAAAGTCACATCTACTGTCATCAAGATTTATACTGCTCTTTATTTTTGAAGTACCTCCATATGACCTGTCTTTTGTAGAAAGAAGACAGTTAATTATTGAAAAACTTCATACAGAAATAGAAGTGTATTACCCAAAAATGTGACCTGCAGCTGGGAGTAGTCTAGTCTGATCAGACATTTATTTTCTTTAATCAAGGAGAGGTAATGAGGAATATTTCTACATATTAATTAAATAGAGGACATCAAAGAAACAGATAACTGAAGTTCCACATATTGGAGGAAATCAATGCCAGAAAAGCTCTATGTTGTTCATGTATGATTTGAAGTTCTTTCACTGTCATCAAGAATCAAAAACTTTTTTTGTGGGTCTTTTTATGTTTTTAGCTTGTTAAAAAAGAGAAATGAAAAATATAGTTAGAATTTCTTCTTATAGAGATCTTGTCTTCTGAAATACATATTCCACAATTAAACAATTATTTCCTCTCCCCAGATCAATATCCATGAAAGAACAAGTCTCAGGACTCAGAAAGCATGATCACAGGGCTCAATTAGTTTGGTCATCTCATAGTATATGAAAGGTGATAGTTTGAGTTGTATGTATCAATGGATTTCTAATGATGGTTTTGTATAAATATAAACCCTTTGGTTTAAGAGTAGGAATAAAGACGGGCTCAATAAAAGGGATAATAGAGCTCACTCCCTTTGAGAGAATGGAATGTAACCACCCTGAATGCCAACAAACAAACTCCTGAAAGTCCTCTAGCATCCTTGCTTCCTGCAGACTCTCTGCAAGACCAGTTCCTGCAGTGGCCTTTGTGCAAGATATCTAGCACTCCAGTTTCCCCCAGAGAAAAGTGATTCCATTCATCCTGGGCAGGAGGAAGTTGCATTTCTTCTTTTCATAGCAACATGTACCTTCTATTCATCAAAGGTTCACCAGAGGGCTTTGCAAGGAATACATAATTCCAGATCATGGGAAGCATGTTACCCATGTTACAGAATGAGAAGTTGAGTCAGAAAGGCTTTAAAAATTTAAAGGGCCATTTCCTTAAGTCTAGCAGAAGCCAGAAGGCCTATGTCATGCCTCTGTTCTAATGGAGTGATCTGATAAAATCACAATTCATAGGCACATTTTCTTTCTTTTTTTTTTTTTGGAGTCTTCAAAATCAGCCCTGCAATAAAAACATAATTATGATTTGCTCTTTTGTGGTCCCTTTCACCCAGGGAACAGAAAGTGCTTTACAAACATTAATTAAGCAGCACAACACCCCTGTGAGGAAGGTAGGAATTATCCTGCTCTTAGATGTGGTGACATGGCAACTAAAGAATTTAGTAATTCATCCATGATTACAATAGGAATTGTCCAAGGTTCCAAATGGTTGAAGTCTCTCTGTGGTCTTCTCTTTCACTAGACAGTCTTTTAAATTATTAATAATCTTCTGTGAAAAGTATTTTCAATTGCTTATTGTTATCATTATGTTATTTTTCTAATCTGTGCTTTTGTGAATCCTTTTCATTATATATGGGTTTTAAATTTTAAGTCAGAGTTTAAATTATAGGGAGCTTTTTGATATTTTTATTAATTATTCTAAATATCTAAGGTCTCATCCGAACCTGAAAGTCACTTTAAATATTTTTATCTTCCAGTAAACTTTTTATTGAACAATATTGAAGTAATATATAGATACAGAAAAGTACAGAAATCATGAATATAAGGCCTGATGAATTTTTGCCAAGTCAACACACCTGTGTACTTGCACAGAGCATTAACAGCAGCCAGAATCCCCTCGCCTGTGTACCCACTCCAGTCACTGCCCTCCCAAAGGTAACCAACAGCCTGTGTTCCAACAGCATAGATAAGCTCTGCCTGTTTTTGTACTTTAGGTACATGAATCATACTGTAGGCACTTGTATGTGTCTGCTTTTTAAAAAAAATTGTGGTGTAATTGGCATACAATATTAATTATTTTTAGGTATGCAACATAATGATTCTAGATTTGTATATATTGTGAAACGATCACCACAATAAGTCTACTCAACCATCTGTCACCACACAAACATTTTTGATGAATATTTGTTCTCTAGCAACTTTCAAATATGCCATATACAGTATCATTTACTGTGGTTGCCATGCTGTACATTACATTCCAATGACTTGTTTATTTTATAATTGGAAATTTGTATACCTTTTGACTCCCTTAGCCCAATTTGCCCACAGCCCATCCCCTGCCCCTGGAAACCACCAATATCTTCTCTGTATCTGTGAGCTCCTTTTTTTTGTTTGTTTGTTTAATGAGATCATGAGGCATTTGTCTTTGTCTTATCTCACTTAGCACAATGTCCTCAAGATTCAAGTGCTGGAAATGGCAAGATTTCCTCCTTTGTATGGCTGAATAATAGTTCATTATATGTATACATACTACATTTTATTATCTATTAATCCACCAATGGACACGTAGATTGTTTCCGTATCTTGGCTATTGTAAATAATGTTGCAATTAATGTGCGTATGCATATACTTTTTGACTCAGTGTTTTCATTTTCTTCAGATAAATGCTCAGAAGTGGAATTTCTGGATCTCGTGTCTTCTTTCATTAAGCACTGTATTTGTGAGGTTCATCCACCTTGTTGCTTGCAGTTAGAATAAGTTCATTGTCATTGCTGTAAAGTATTTAATTGTGTAAATCCACCACAATTTCTTCATTCTACTGCTAAGGAACAATTGTTTTTTTCTAGTTTGGGATGATTTGAGTATTTTTTTTTTTTTTGAGAGGGCATCTCATATTTATTGATCAAATGGTTGTTAACAACAATAAAATTCTGTATAGGGGACTCAATGCACAATCATTAATCAATCCCAAGCCTAATTCTCAACAGTCTCCAATCTTCTGAAGCATAACGAACAAGTTCTTACATGGTGAACAAGTTCTTACGTAGTGAATAAGTTCTTACATGGTGAACAGTGCAAGGGCAGTCATATCACAGAAACTTTCGGTTTTGATCACGCATCATGAACTATAAACAATCAAGTCAGATACGATTATTCATTTGATTTTTATACTTGATTTATATGTGAATCCCACATTTCTCCCTTATTATTATTATCATTATTATTATTATTATTATTTTAATAAAATGCTGAAGTGGTAGGTAGATGCAAGATAAAGGTAGAAAACATAATTTAGTGCTGTAAGAGGGCAAATGTAGATGATCAGGTCTGTGCCTATAGACTAAGTATTAATCCAAGCTAGACAAGGGCAACAAACACCACGGATGCAGATTTCTCGATTTGAGCATAATTTTTAAAGGCGTGTTGCTATACACATTGTTCTTCAATTATGTTAAAATAAATCAAAGGCATTGAGATGAATGATATATACTAAGGAGTTGCTATATGTTATTTGTATAAAAAGGGTTGACTGTTTTAAAACCTGTTTCCCAACTGTGGGGGTAAGAATAATTAAAATTGTTGTCTAAGCTCAAAAATATCACCTGCCTTTATTGGTTGGTTGAGTTCACAAGAGGTAGCTTAGAGAACTGCAAAGAGTTCAGATACTGGGTGGGCCTGGGTATGAATTCTAGCTCTGCCTTCTACTGTGTGACCTTGGTCAGTTCAGCCTCACTCAGTTCCACTTTCTTGGTCATCAGATGGTCTCTGGGGTGTTGAAAGATATGAAAGTATATACACAGCAGTAGTAGGAACTCAGCGAATGGCGTATCTTATTAGATATTTTCTGATCCGGCATAACAGTAAATCCTACCAAATGATAGTCTGACTGTCCTGGATTATAGTTTTGGATTATAAAGAATACTTACTTGAAAAATTCAGTGAATAACCATACATTATTTAAGTGTAGGAATACCTATATTCAAAGAGACCTCCAATGCTAAAGGGACCTCCAATGCTAAAGGGACCTCCAACTTTAAGGATTTCTTTCTTTCTTTTTATGCTATATTCATGATGAATGTACAGTGGTGAATTGATTTACCCTTGTCCTCCCTGAAACACTTTATCATAGATAAGATAAAAGAGCAGATCAAATATCATTACTGACATACTCTGTATAAACGGTTTGATTTAATGTATGGTTTAGGTTAGAAAACTGTTGGCTTTAAGCTCAGGACTCTGTGGAGATGGAAGCTTGGGCAGAACATTGCTGTGGGACTTTGCATTTGTTGGATCCTAGATCAAGGAGCCTCATGGTAAGTGTTTTAGAAATGATAATAGCTTGAGTGAACTGAACTAGGAGAGGGATATTTTTTTGCCTGATTCTCATGTGGCTAGTTGCCAATTAATCACATTTCATACACTCTTGAATTTCCACTGGGGAGTCATTCATTGGAATCACTACCTTGTTCTATCCCAGCTTTTCCCAGCTGAGGAAATGGTAGCCAGTTGCTCAAGCTACAGCCCGAGTGTTCTTGACTCCTCGTTGCACCCAGACCCAACCCGGCCAGCACTTGCTGCCAATTCAACCTCCTTGGTATTCTGTGAATGCACCGACTTCTCTCTCTCCCATTGTCACAGCCGTGCTCCTGGCTGTCAGTGTCTCCCACCTGGATCCCTTCAGGAGCCTCATACCTCATCTCCCAGCATCCATTTTTATCCTTATACAGTCTATCCCTATGTTGCAGCTAGAAGTGATCTTTCAAAACAACAAACTAAGTTAGTCCTGTCTTCTGCTTCAAACCCTTTAACAGTATCACACTGAATTTAGTGTAAAGTCTACAATCCTTAATTTAGCCTAAAAAATGATCCTTCTCTCCTTAGTTGCCCTGCCTCGAGATTGATGTGGTAGCCACATAGTCCTCCTTTCTGGTCTTTGAGTGCCTTGTGTCTGTCCTTCACATGCTTTTCTCTGTACCCTTTATATCTCTAGCAAACTCCTACTAATTATTCAGGTCTCAGATTTAATATATTTCTTCAGGAAAACATCCCATGATTTCATTCATTAAATTGTTGGGTCCTTCTGTCGTACACTCGCATAGGACCTTCTACTTGTATTTATAATACCTTTCAAACTTAGAATTTTGCATTTAATGCTTACTTTCCCTAATAATCTATAAGCTTCATGAGAGGAAGAATTCTTTATACTTTGTTTACTTGTGTCTCTATTGCTAAGTGTTCAATAAACATTGACTGAATCATATTTCTATAGTGTAGGATTAAGTTGTTAATATCTTCAAAGTAAACTGGACAAATTTTGACTCTTAATGAATATTGAAATAATATTTTAAAACAGTGAAGGAAATTTTCAGTGTTGCTTGTGAAACTAAAACCCTTCAAAAGGAATTATAAAGGTTTTATGCTGATATTTTAATAATTTTTCTTGATTTAGTGTTATCAATAAATAAGACTTAACTTCACAATGTAATTCAAGGAAGAACAACAAAGTACAATGTGTATGGTCTTTAATATCTCAGTAATAAGATGAAGCAGCAGACTCTACCCCTAGGGACTTTCTTTCCGGGGTACCTTCTTTAACCTCTTAACTACTCTCCTCCATATATTGAGCATCTGCAAGTAGATTGTTTGCAAGCCTAGAGATGATGCCTCCTTCTTTCCTTTGCTGTATCAACCGAGGGCAGTGTTAGTTCCTCAGAGTGGAGCATGGGAACCATCTCACTTATATCACCTGAGGTTATTATCCTGTGCCCCTCAGAAACCTGGGAATTAAAATTTCTAGTAGGCAAGACCCAGGGAACTATGTCTTCAACAAGAAACCAGTTTTTGGAAAATATTGACCTAGTACCTAGTCAGTACAACTTAGGAACTGACAACAGGCAAATATGTGCTAACTTTCGGGACCACAGAATTACCATTTATGCATACGTTCATCAATAAGGTCCCTCTGTCAGCTTTAGCCTTGAAAGAAGCCTGAATCCCTAACACAATAGGAGTCATAGAAACATGAAGCTTAGAGGACCATAAAAGACCATTTGGTTAAGCTGTGTGCTTCAGGCATCTTTATACCCAAACCACTTTGGACTGTTAGTGGTCTGTTGCCTTACTGAAGATGCGTAAGGACAGAGAACCCATTAATATACCTGTTGTCTGTCACTGAGATAATCAGATAATCTCAGGTGATGCTCTTTCAACTCTAAAATCTTTTGGCCTTACCTAGAGTCCATTTCTCCTTTGGTACTTGTAAATTTGAGAAACAACTAACATGGTCACAATCTTAAAATACTTAAATATAGACATTCCATCAGGACTAATGCTGAATATAATAGTGCCCCAAACACAGACTACTGGATTGGAAAGCTATCTTAGACACTAAAGTTGAATCACGTAGTTTTATAGACACGTAAACAAATGAAGAGACTAGATGCCCATACAGTTATAAATTTGACAAATTTATGAATCTATTTAAATACCTCAAATTAATTTTTATCTTTGGTTATGTTTTCCCACAGTGCTGTTGGAAAACATCTTCTGTCTAAATTAAGATCTCGTTCAAGTCCCTGTCTTTCACTAACTACCTGTATAATTTTAGCACATTATTTGAAACACTTGAGCTTCATTTTTATCATATGATATATGAAAACAAAATCTACTTTGTGTAATTGTATTGCAGATTAAATGAGATATAATATAGTGCCTGGCACACAGTAGTTAAAAAAAACATGTATTTGTTGTTGATAAAATTTTTTGGAAGGCAGTTTGGCAACATGAACCAAAATATAAGATATGCATCCCTGTGACTTGGCAGTCGTCATGGTAGTGAAATCGGGGACCACATGCAGTGTTCAGACACCTGTAAGTGGCTTACAGTTACAGGGCTATAGATCTACAACAGATCAGAGCTTCTTTCCTCTGAAATAAAAATCCAGAGTAAAATCTTGATATAACCCAAAACCCCTGGAACATTGATGGTGTCTTCTGACAACCTTCTAGGAAAATTTAACTGTACTTACTTTAATCATAAGAAGAAAAATAATCATAAATAATGAGATCATTGTTTACTTAGTGTATATCATGTTCCAACCCTAAGATTATTCACTTAATCTTTGCCAGACCTCTTTGATACAGGTACAATGTTATCCATATTTTAGTGAGAGTAAGTGGTTTGTGCATCTTGTGAGGGAGTGGCAGGGGTTGAGACAAAGTTAGTGATTGAATCAGGATTTGAACAAAAGTTAGCTTGATTCCAGAGCTAAGCACTCAACTCTTGAATTCTTATTTGTGGAGATTAAAACAACAGCCTCAGCTATTAACGTAAGTGCCCCATCCCAGATGTTCTGAGCCACAAAAGTGAAAGGCAGGCAGGGTTGAGAACAACTGTCAGAACCATTATGTTTCCCTGTCTCTCTATTCTCTATGTTCCTTGTATGTGGTCTGCTTATTAAAAAATATATATACTACTATACATGTGATTACCTTAGTCACAATAATCCTTTATTGTGGCCCTATTTTCACCCATCAAACTTTTTATACAGTGTCTTTGACTTGCGCCTGGGAGTGGGGCCCCATTTGAATGACCTTGATGGAAAAACCTAATCAGGTACAGGTACACTTGAATATTTGTTTTACTTACTAATGTTTGGGTGTAGATTTCCTTCTTTTCCCTCCTCAAGGAAACTGAGGTTCTGAGGCAGCCACAGATTACAAGAGAAATATGGGGAGGAAGGGAGGGAAAACCATAGAAAATGCAAAGGCCTGATATTTCCCAGACATATCCCAATCTGCTTTTGACCTCATTCTAAAAAAAGCGGTTTCCATAACAGAATGTGTGTCATGCAATGTGACCCTGCTGGAGCTGTCCCACCTTAGATGTTAGCCTTTCCTTTCTAACTGCCTGGGATCTCATCTTTGGTTCTAACTGCCTGCTGCTGAGAGAGGGGCCAGTGCGGTGCCTGGGGCTGCAGTCTGACGGCCCACCTCCTGCTCCCAGGGCAGCTCTGGGCTCCACGCTCCTTCCTTCTCCACCACCATCACTGCATTGGGTGGAAATTTTTTGTGCCCCATTATATGTGTAGTTTACAGTATTTATTAATCATATCCTCCTACCTACCCTGTCTGTTAAGTCATCTGAGAGCTTAAAACAGTTCTCTTTACATTTGGCAGCAGAAAAGACTGAGAAAGATTTGAAGGTGGAAGAATCTTCCAAAGCAGCATGGGGTGCAGGCAGAGCCAGTCAGAACTCAGCTCACGGCGTTTCCAATCTCTTAGGCAAGATTCCCTTCCCCAGTGCCGTGGGGCCGTCTCATTGCCGGTATCTTCTGATACCAGCCTTCCTGCTGAGATGAACAGTGAGGTGAGGAGAAGGGTCAGCTGTCTGGGTGACTTGGCCACACTTCCCTTAGGACTGCTGCTTTCCCCAGAATGATGAAATTCAATCTCACAGTTTAATGCTTGTCCCAAAATATTTCAAAATGTGAAGTACGTGCGAGCCAAATGACAAGAATGTTTTTTTAAAAAACAAAAACATGGGCTTCTTGTCATCTACCACATTGGCTGTTTCAATGTCTGTTCAGTCAGTAAATTATTCTTTCTGATCTTCATTTCTGATGATATCCAGATGGTCTAAAAGTCAATCTTTTCTGTAAAAGAGAAATTCTCTGTGAAGATAGAAGTGAGTGGCCATTATGTTTAGATAGTGTGGGTAGGGATGAAATGGAGTGACGGTATGCGCCCAATTACCAATTGATATTTAAATAATAATTACACTATCTACATAGTCAACTCTGGGTTGAGCTTAGTTATTATTAATGTTCTTAGCTCTTAAAGGAAGAGCATATCTTTCTCCCTAAATTATAGGATACTTTGTAAAGGCCCAAACTGCTAATGTTAACTTTTCTTCCTTTCTATTTCCCCCTGATCTTCTAGAATTAAAATACTGTTTTGATTGGTTCAAAGATATTCCATAGTTATCCTCCCACAGGTAGAATCTGAGAGCTTGAAATGGGTCTTTATGTGGATTATGGTGGTTAAATCCTATTCTGTTTCTTTTTAATGTAACCTCAAAATGGCTAATTAATAATAATAATATAATTTCTAAGTCATCTTCATTTATCAGGCTTTTAAAAGAAAATGGTAATTTTCTTTTTCAAAGTGAAAATAGCAATAATAGCTTCTATTTATCACATCTCTATCCTGCACTAAGCACTACAGTGGATTTGTTGTCTTATTTGGTTCTTTTAAGATCCCAGAAAGTGGACATACTTACCCATATTTTATAGGCACAGAAACAGAGGATCAAAGAATATCAGTAATTTTTCCAAATTGCAAAGGTTATAAGGATAGGACCTCAGGAGTGTTAGACCCAGATTCTCGGCAACTTGCCTTTGCTAGATAGCTTGCCAAGTTAAAAACCTCCACAGACTATGTTCATATGCAATGAAGGAAAGATGAGCTTTGTTACACCATTGCTCATTATTGCTAGAAGCCAAATGGAAATAGGTGATACTGTCTTTTCCCTTCCCACACACCAGGTTCTAGAATGCAGGTTAGTTGTTACTGATTTTCAGTAACAGTTGTTACTATTATTGGCTGGATTGGGGGACAGAACCCTACATAATTTTTCATTATAGGGCAAGTACTTAGATACAGAACTTGAGAAATGCACTTAGTTGTGAAAATCAAATAATAAAGTATAGGGACTTGAAAAATACTCTGGGAGGAAAACTGCAAAGTGGACATTGTCATACAAAGAGACTGAGTATTCAAAGAAAGTCAGAGACCTCGCAACTCCTACATAACTTTTCCTTTTTTCTTTACTGCTTCTTCTTTCCCTCCTTTCCCTCAATCCATCTTCCTTTTGTTTGTGTTCTCCCTCTCAAGCTTTCTGATTACAATGTTTTTCCTCTAACTCACAAGAAGGATATAGCACCCAGCCACTAGTGTGAGAACTGCCTATCACTGTAGATGGAGGTTGCCTTTGAATAGGGAGTCCAAGTGGCCCCCTGACACTTGCCTCTCAGTGTGGCCTGTGGACCCGGGGCAGTTGGCATTACCTGGGAGTCTGCTGGAAATGCGGAGTTGCAGGCCCTCTCCTACACCTGAAGAATCGGAATCTGTCTTTTAACAAGGTCCTCAGGGAATTTGTATGCACGGTAAGTGTGAGAAGAGTCTACTAGGTCTTCCCCTCCAGAGCAGAACCACCCCTCCAAAGGGAAGAGGCATCCCCAGACAGTACTGATTCTGCACTCCTCCAGTTAGCTAGCTGTCATTAGAACCAGAGCTGTGCCAGGTGGGGGGATGGCTACTGCGGCTGACAGAATAGTTCAGCCCTGCACAGGTGACAAGGTTGTGTAGTGGAAATTCTGGTTACCATTTTCCTACCACTAGTGATAAGTTTGCCCTAAAGCAGGTTTTGTGGGTCCTGAGCTCTTGTGGCAGCCAATTCTTTAATTCCCTGTCAACAGGCACACACATACGCACACACACACACACACACATACACATGCTTGCTGCCACCCATATCACAAACAGCCAAAAAGTATGCACCAAAGGAAAGGGAAGAGGGAAACCCAAACCTATTATATGTCTACTATTTGCCAGACATTGCCTTTCATGCTTTTCATCCTAAAGACTAGACAGCCTACAGAAGAAAATAGGGTTATTGTGAGCACACATTCAATTACTAGCCAAACTTCATTAACCAGAATCTCTGCACATTAAAGAGATCTATAACTGGTGTTTTTCATGATGACCTCATTAAATGATTAAATTAAATGATGAGATCCTAAAAATCTAAATCATGAAAGAGTAATTAAATTATATTAACTGGAGTTCTCATGTTTATAATATCTTAAAAGTCAGTTTCCCGGTGATCTCAAATGCAAAAAAATATATTCTAGCCTAAACATTACATACGTGATCCCAGATCCCAGATGTTAGGGCCTTGAAAGGGACTCTCTTTTCCCAAGAATGGTGTTCTGGAGTTGGAGACTATGATGCAAGTAGTATAATTAAAACAGTTGTTCCCCTATCAATCTCTGGAAAGCCTGTCTTTTACAATATTCCTTTATTTTACAACACTTAAAAAAGAGCTTTTTACCCAGAGCTTATGGTTATGAAAATTTACTGAGATAACCCTTTAAGCATTAAGTATAATGCCTGACACATATCAATTAATGATAGCAAAAACAACAAACTATGAGCAAACACAAACAGGTGAGATTTGACACACCTACCTCCACCACTATCCCCTACCTACCAATTTCAATATCTGTCTTTAGGCAAGTTACTTAGCATATTGGCATCTTATATTCCTCATCTAAATAATGCCTACCTCACACATTTGTTACATCAAATAAGTTATTTCATGTAAAATGCTTAATATTGTGCTTGACTCACAGTTGCACAATAAATGTTTTATCTACTCTTTCCCCTTTTATAAACCTGTAATCCACACAGCCCTACCTCTGTACTGTGCCCATAATAATAGTTAATAAGGAGTTCTCCTAGCCCCGCACCCATCTCTATGTCTCACTGCCTCTCACACCTGCATGGCCAGTTACTCTGAAAGGAACAGCAGAGACCAATGTGCTCTGAACACCCACAGGAGTCTTACTGGCTGGGCCTCAGGTTACCTAGACCTATTGCTTTGGCCAAGGGTGCTGCTGATAGACTTCTCTGATGCCAAGACAGCTTACCCAGAAGGGCACTGGATTGGGCAGTTGGTGATACCTTGTCACAGTTGGGAGAGTTGTGGGCCTAACACACTGCTTTAAAGATACGCTTTGTTTTGGGAAGTGTGTGGCTTGATGCTTCTCTCTTTTCTGAGAGCTCCCACCACAGCCTCTGACTTTATGTGATTCTCACCTTGTACACTCGTGAGGCGAGGTGGACTCCCTTGCTGGGCTTTCTGACAAATCCTGGTATGCATGGGGAAAGTTGAGAGACATATTTTGGTCTTATACTGATATGTCTCTCAAATTAAATAAATTTCATTGCTCTTTCAAAAGGCAGCACCCTTTTAAGAACCATCTTGGAGCATGATGTGTTTATTTTCATTGCTGGAATGAGGACATGAAGAAATGAATGATTGTAGAATAAATCACTGAAATAGTTGTTAAATATAAAAAAACACAAAAACCCTGCATTGATACTGATATTTGAATGTATAAGGATGTAATGAACTCTGGCTCCATGTCTTTTTCTTTTCTTAACGCTTACAACCTGGAACATGTGTCTTTACCCTTTTCTTTTTAACATGTTTTTCAATTAATGCAGCATTTTAGAACAGACTCCTTCAGAATATGGGAATGTAGAAGGAATGGTTAAAACACTGACTTTTTACAACTTGAAGATGTGCTCTGAAAATGACAGGATTATCAAGTGGCGGGTGTGTTCTGCGCTGGGGGGCTTCTAATCAGGTGGCAGGCAGCACCTGGCCTGGAGCAGGAGAGAAAGGAGCACTGGGGCTCAAATGTTCGCTTTGGGCACATTAATTTTAATGTGTTGCTCCTTAGGTGTCTACCATTTCCTCTGCTCAGAATAGAATGTTCCTTTACTACAATTCAAGCACCTACACTGGCTCCAAAAACAGTACTGTGTGCAACTGTGGGGGAAAAGACTTCGCCAGACCTCATTAAATATTTACACTGCTGCAAAAGCTCTGTCAGATGACTGACGTTAAATTTGCTTTGGCGCCCTTTCCCTCCACCATTGTGTTACCATGTGACACTGCGTCTGGAGTAAAATGGGGTGAGGGTCTAGAAGATCATTGCCAACTATTAGGGAGATAAAGAGGGGCAAGAACCTAAACGTCGGTTAACATTACCCAGACTAGATCAGCTTTTTCCAAACTTAAGTTATTCAAATACTGTTCATGTTTTTTTTTCTTTTTTTGCCTTATTTGTATATTTATCACCTTTCTCATTACTTCATAGGTTTTTTTCTTTAGATTGATGTGCTTTAAAAACATAGCTTTGTCCCAAGAAATAATACCCAAGAATTTGTAGGTTTTTGTGTTCTAGTTTCCTAGCATGCATAAAAAAGAAACCCTAAGTGACAACTAAAATTTAATTTTAAATTTATATAAATTAATTTATATAAAATATATACAAAATATATAAAAAAACTTATATAATTATTATGTATAATTAATTTTAAATAACTTAAAAAATTAATTTAAAAAACTTTAATTACATATAATTATATATAACTTGTAAAAAATTTAAATTGATTAAAATCATCCTTTGTAACACTAGTGAGAAGCATGCTAAACTCTGGGAAACATTGATCTAGGTTATCCAACTGTTGAAGGTGAAATCAGGAATCAAGACCACATTTCTAATATGGGATTGGTATATAAGAGTTAATTTGCAAAGCCAAGATTGGTAGGAATACCCGTAGGTATGCCCAGGTATTTAAAGCCTCCTTCACTCTCTGTCTGCTCTCAACCTACTCTAGTTTAGTCCTGTGTGTCTGAATGTTGGGACTCCTCGTTTGTGTTCTTGACCTTCATTCTTAATTACTACCTCTGCTTCACCAGTGATAGTGGTCTGTGGATGGCCAACCTCAGACAGAAGACATGATGTGCGCATGTGCATGCCCCTATGCATTGGTTTCCTTTCCACTTTTCTGTCAGCTTTTCCTCCATTTCTATTATTATGGACATAGTAACAGCAAATTAGCACAGAATAGCAGATTAAAGCCAAAACTGATCAAGGAAAAACTTGATTTGGATGGACTTTGTGTGATTAGGGATGGGGCTGTTGTCAATTAAAAAATAAGATCTTGTGAGAAACTTAAGATAAAAATGGTGTGTCTGCCTGTATCTCTATAAACATTTCATATCATAACTGTAAAAGATGCAGGCCACCCTCACTGGTGCTCTTCTTATCTCCTGGGCCAAAGTGATGTTCAATTCTTCAAGAGTAATGATTTCCAAATACTCTATAACATGATTTTACCATTCCTCACATGCATCCAGGAGACAGTTTTAGGACTGGAGAAATGGAAGTTCAAATTTTCAAAGGAAATTTACTAGTCTAAAACTCAATCTTTTGCCTCTGGTTTAGAACTCTCTTCCCTGATGTTTGTTTCTTCATTTGTTGAGCAGAAAACAACACGTATAATTTGGCATCAAATAAAAAATACCTAAGACTTTTTCTTTAAAACCTATTCTCTGAAGGAGAGGTGGGTTTTTTAAGGGACTAAATCTATAAATGGCTCTGCTAAGTAGTAAGTTGTAAGTAATTGGTTTATTAAACTCCCAAGAATTTCTTTGATAAAAAGATCAACTGAATGCCATATTTCTAGTAAATAGAATAAAATTAGGGGGCCATAGGATTCTGCTGTCTGCATTAATAGTTTTACCTGGAGTCTTATTTAAACTAATGCAGTTTTGCAAGTCACCTTTTTGGCAAAGAAGGGTCATGCCCTCTGCTGAAGCATTAAGGTGGAGGAACAAGCAGAGACCCCAGGAAAGGAAGCACTTAAGGATTCTTCTTTCTCTACATCCAAATTTTAACAAAGTTTGGAGATATGAAATTCCTGAGTTATACTAACCAATGTAAGCAAATCATAAGCAAATTTTAGATCAAAGTGGCACGTCACAAGAAGATCTATTGCTAAGGGTGGAGGTAGAAAACATGTCAGTGTCTTTGAGGCCAGAACAGGTGTTATTCATGTTGTGTGGGCGGCTGCTCAATTGGGAGTCCTCTGAGAGCAGAACCGGCCGAGTCTGCCATACTGACCCTTTACTTGGTCCCACTTGCCTAGTGGTAAGTCCTTTATGATGGTAACTACAAATTAATTGCTCTTGGGTTTGCTAGATGCATGGAACTAGTTAGTCCCTCCTCATCAACACATGAATGTCTTCACATCTAAAACAGGCCAGAAAGCATGGTTAAGGAGAAGCAGAAATGGAAAGTTCTCACCAAGGGTTTCTAATGATTGTTTGAGAATTGTTAACAACACTGAAAATGTTTACTAAGTGCAGAATCAAAACTGGCAGTGTAGATTAAGAGTATCAGAATAACAGAGGCTTGGGTTTGACTGCTGAGACCTACCCAACAATGAACAAAGAGAGTACTTACAAGGAAAGCTAAACTAAATGTACCTTTTTCCTCGTCTGTATTCTATGTCACCTCTATTACATTTCTTCCAAATTCCCCACACATCTATCTTGTGTGTCCACAATTTGTAAGGCATGGATGAGGCCCTCTAAGATTACAATGATTTGTTTATCCATAATTCAATTCATAATTCTGCTTAAGTAAATAAACTAATAAATAATTGCAGAGCTACTTAATCCTAGAGTTATATCTTTGGTACATTTGAGTTCTTCACTCAACTTTAATACCATAACACCAATTAATTCATGAATGGAAAGAAAAAGATATTGTAAGACTAGTATTTTTTTTGGACAGCAGTTCATAAGCAGCCCCATCTAAAGGATATTTGTATTTGTTTTTCAGAAAGAGTATACCCTGATGTGTGTTCATCAACTGGATCCTTAGGCCTATGGATAGAAATTCAGGTTGCATCAGCCCTAAAGACCAGAACTCTCTGTAATTGAAGTAAGGTAGTAGATTGCAGTGGGAAGAGCACTGGAAACCTGGTTCCAAATTCTGGTTTTGCCACCAACTTGTTTTGGGACTTTAAGCAAGTTATTTAACCTCTCTGGCCCTCATTTTCAATGAAATTAAAATGTCTAATCAGATTTGGGTTTATCTCAAGTGCAAATTGAGATTCATTGGTAGTGGTATGCTCGAGGATGTGGAGAATGATTAATTATAAGACTGCATCCAGTCTCAGTGGGAGTGAGTATCATCTGATGGATTCAGATTCAGGCTTATCCTGATAGATTAGCCATGTCTGTCCTGGACAGGTAATGGAAGGAGTCCCTTATATGTGTTAACCCTAGCTGAAAATTCACTCCAGAGTACATTTCATCTCTATTTGAGAGAGGTATAAAACATTTCAGAAACAGCAAGATTATTTATTAGTCTTTAGAGCCAGAAGTAGAAAATTCTCTTGAACAAGACAGATTTTTAGAGATGCTATTCTTTCCAATTCCTTGGCCCAATGGCTCATATTTTCCTTCTGACTATTAATAGCCAATGGGAACAAATGGCTAGATGATGCACATGGTTAGTGGTCAAGGCAATGAATGGAAGCACCCAGGAATTCCTTCCTTGCTCTCACTCATTAGGCAGGACTTGGACATTTTACTTTGCTTACCAGTCAACCAACTCATAATAAGTTGGTATGAAGTGCTTAGAGCTAGTTGTAAATGGGATGCTTTATATAATTTTCATTTGTTGTGATCCTCTGAGAGGTCTTTAAGCCAGGCAGAAATCATAAAATTATTCAAGCCTGCACAGTCTTAAGGAGAAAGTTTGCCATGTAATTGTGATATCAATTTATATACTTTGGAATTTATTATAAATGCCCTAAATAGCTTGAGGTGCACAAGTCTGCCTTTTGTTTGTTTGTGTAATGGAGATTTTCTCAGTTTCTAAAACCCTCAGAAATTTGAAGGCTTGGACCACTGTTTGTTTATGCATTAGAGTAATTCATTTGGATTAAAGCTGAGGCTTTGGGATCACCATTTGTGACCATCTGGCAGTGTAGCTTGTCTTCGACTGAGTGTCAGAGCTTGGGAGTTCCGGTCCTTCTTTTTGAAACTGGAGCTATTCACAAACTTAGGAAAATTGTTGAAGCAGTTTATCTGCTTCCCTCCTGAAACAATTGACTATTTGCTTTTGCTCATTTACTGCTCCTCACTGACATTTGAGGAATCAAAGAAGTTCTAGGAGGTCCATTAAGGCTCCCTGGTGGAAGCCGCTCATCATGGGCCTTGTTGTCAGCTAGGCTGTTACTTACCTTGAGCCTTCATGCTAAATAGCCCTGCATGTTCTCTTCAGTGCAGAGATGCCACTTTCATGCCATTTACAGCACCCAGAAACTGCAGGGGCTCAGAAGAAACCATTTTGACTGTGAAATACTTCCAAGATTTTTACCTTAATCCACAAAACAAGTTTATCTACTTTCTCAAATATCTGGGTGAATTGAGGCAACAGAGGCTGTTGCCAGGACATAAGGATGTGTTGGCGGAGGTCCTAAGCAGGTTTTATACCCTTTGGACTCCCACTATCTCTTCTGTTAATATTCACTTGTTCTGCTAAAGCAGAAAGGAGCAGTAGTAACATGTCATGGCTTCATTGTCCTTTAAAGTTTAACTTTGAGAGGACACATGCATACATCTTCAGAGAGATGCTTTTATTTCAATGAATCCTCTCCTAGACTATAATTTTAATGGGCTTTCTTCATATTACTAAAACTGGTTGACTGTTTTTCTGCCAATATCTATTCTTTCCTTCCCAACCAATCTCCCCATTCTTTATTCCATATAAGCAGCTGTGCACAAGTCAAGGTTTAACAACTGGATATTTGAAGAAAAAGGAAAATGAATTCTGATTTGTAGTATTTGCCAATTTTGTGGGGAGTAAACACTCCCACCTTGGCCACTTTCAGTTTACCAGCATGGTATCACTGAACCCAGAGTAGGGAAGAGAAGATGCACAGTAGCACACATTATGAAGTATTATTACCACCCAGAAACAACAGGCATAAATGAAGATGAGAGCACACATAATAGTAAAAGGTAATAAAATAGGAAGTGGGAAGTGGTGAATTTTGAGTATCTGTTACCCTTGTTTTAAACACAATTTATTTGTTAGTGCATATAATTTGATTTTTAATAACAGTTGTGCTTAACAACTGGGTCACAAAGTTCCTAAAAATTTAATAGTCTGTCTTCATGAACTAGTATGGACTGGTTCTAGTACATCATTACATATAAGATATTTAGAGCCTGAAGTTTATTAATTCCCTGGGAGTTCTTAACAAACTGGGAAGGGAAATGTAAGTTATTCTAAACTCCCATCCTAAGCAAAGTAAATTAAAGGGCAGGGATATGTCCATTTAACATGCTTTATTTGGTGCCAGTACAAAGCCCTGGCATTTGTGCACTTAATGTATAGATTCTATCAATAACAGAGTGGGGAGATCAGGCTTCTCAGATAAGCCACTCCTAAAACATAAAAAAGACTCTTTAAAATTTTGAAAGGAATATAAACACAACCAAACATGAAACTTGGCGAGATACATTTTTACAAAGTTAACCTAGACAACATAAACATAGAGAGAGTGTATTAAATCTGTCTGGGAAGGCAATACTGCAGATATCATTGTTCATTATGTATGAAATGAAGGAAGTAAAGGAGACAGGCCAAAAGGAAACAGAGCCTTAGAGTTTGATGTATGTAGGTAGATTAAGAAAATATAATCTGAATTTACTTTGGCTACAAATGAATGGATCTCAGACCACCATAAGTCAGGCTTCAAAGCTTGACTGGTTGGTTATTATGGCTCAAGGTGCCAGGAGGGAATATGAATTTTACTGTGTCTAGCAACAATGAGAGAAGGAAGTAAAAACATCTTGGGTTTGATACCCTTTGGACTCCCACTATCTCTTCTGTTAATATTCACTTGTTCTGCTAAAGCAGAAAGGAGCAGTAGTAACATGTCATGGCTTCATTGTCCTTTAAAGTTTAACTTTGAGAGGACACATGCATACATCTTCAGAGAGATGCTTTTATTTCAATGAATCCTCTCCTAGACTATAATTTTAATGGGCTTTCTTCATATTACTAAAACTGGTTGACTGTTTTTCTGCCAATATCTATTCTTTCCTTCCCAACCAATCTCCCCATTCTTTATTCCATATAAGCAGCTGTGCACAAGTCACAGATCTTTCTATTCTACAGATCTGTGCTATTCTACAGATCTTTCTTCTCCTCCTCCAGAAATTGCCCCCAAGCAACACACTCCCTCACTCTCTGCATCCTGTTGATTCTACCACCTCTACTATTGTCAAGCATTTACCCTTGTCAAGAAGCCTTCCTCGACCCCACCCCTGCCCAGTGCTAGCTGGAAGACGGGCAATCATTGAAATTACTTCCTTATTGGTATGTCTTAATACCAATAGTCTTAAAATTCCTTAAAGATGGAAATGTATCTTATTCTGTTGTATCCTACATCCCTAGAGCAAATACTGATTATGTAATAGGTGCTCAATAAATACTTTTTCTGTATGAGTAAAATAAATGGATCAATGCGCACAGAGGGAATGGAACTCAAAGGAACCTGGGAGGCTTTCCATTGCTTAATACACACAGTAATATCTATATTACTAAATGATAATACTGTCTTCACCACCCTCTCTGAATAAATGAGCAGACCAAAACTTCAGGATTTTCCTTCAGTGACCATGCCTCATTTGCCCTTCTTCATTCCAGTCCTTGTTATTCTCCCATTAGTTACATTAATATCCTTCTCCCTCTTTCCCCTAATTGCCCTCTGAGGGATCCTTGCTTACTGTACTGAGCACAACTGAAGGTCTGTAATTACCTGGGAAGAAATGAAGGAGAAGGGCAGTAGATTTCCAATGCTCGGGACTCACCACCACTGAGCACCTGTGGTACTTCTCCCCTCTGTTTACCTTTGACTGAGTAAATGCGTGCCTCTTGGTATTGCTCTTTAGCACTCTGGCAACCAGTGCCTCTCCATATGCATGGAGACAAAATAAAATGGAGTAAGGAAAAATTACAGGTAAGACAGGTATCGTCTTGTAATAGCCTAAATTATTATCTTTGTACAAAGCAAAAGGTTGATGTAGTTCAACCTTTTGCTGAATTCCAAAGACATGAAATTCAGGCTGTAAATTAGAATTACATTATGTAGCTTGATATTTTATTGTCAGGTGTGTGGGAGATGTCTGAAAGTAAAATAGCATTAGTGCCTATATATGGGGGCTATTTAAGTTTGAAGATATGTCACACGCATGATTTTTAATAGGCCAATATGCCTCACACTTTGACTTTCCAGAGATAGATTTCCTTCAGTCTGCTGGAGTATACACATGGGTTTTACTCACAGTCCTCAAAGCCATTTGGGCACAACTGATGACAACCCATCAACAGTGAGAAGAACTTTTACTTCCTTTGTGACCACAGCACATGGAATATCCCGTTAGCGTGAGTGACGTCATTAGTCCTTACCTGTACTTTTTCTGCTTGATCTCAGTACCTCTACCAAGGATAGGAGTCTCAGACATCCTCATTACTCCTTCAAAGGATTCCAGAGCCACGTGAACCAGCCTTCAGCATTATACTTGTTTGTTTTCTCCTTGGCCATTGGAAATGGCCATTTGGGAGCTCTCGGTATTTGTTAATGATCTCTTCTCTCTTTGTTGAATTAAATAGCAACTTTTGTAACTGGCAATAATTTAAAACCTTGAAGTTCCAAAAGGTGTTTATATTCAACTTTTTTACAGGTTCAAAAATAGTCTCCCTCGTAATTTGCTTAATATAGAAATTTGTTAATTCTTTTGAATTCCACCAAAAACTAAAGAAGAGTTTTCATAGATGGTCACATACTATATAGCCTATTAAATCTCAGGAGTATTCAAAATATTTCATCTGCATGAAAGTCATTAAGAATACCTAAAGTAAGGTAATTATCTTCAATGCAGTCTTTAGAACATTGTTTCTCAAAGCATGGACAAGTCTTTCTGCATCTTAGTTGGAGATCTTGTACGAAATACAGATCATACTAGCTATTCTGAATCAGAATCAGAATATCTGGGGATGGGACCCAGTAATCTGCATACTTAGTAGGTTCTCAAATGATGCTGATACACTTTACAGACTAAGGTCCCTCAGTTTAGGACATTAAAAAATGATAAAATATAAGAAACATCCTATCATTTCTCTTTAGACAGAGTGGAAAACAGACCCTTCCTCATTACTGCTGTGGGCTGATAAAAGCATGTTATTGGGCAGCCAGGGTAAGTGGGTGTGTATGGCACAACCTGAGCAGTTGTGGGTCGACCCTGAAAATTGGTAGCCTGATGAATCAATAGCAGAATGGCCTACAATGCATGAAATGGCCTATTGTAGAACAGTCAGACTCTATAGTACAGTTGAGACTGAACATGTCAGTTTTCTGGGGCCAAATAATAAATACAGCTGACAACTCAGCACAACAACCTGATGTTCTTTATTCTGTATGTGATAAATATTTTCCAAAGCAATAGCTACCATTACTGAATGTCAGCTATCTGTCATGGCACCATGGTAGACTTTTACAAATATTTTCTTATTTAACCTTCTCAGTGACCCTATGAGATATGACTCGTTTCACACAAGTGGACTCCAATGGCTATTTCACAGAGGATCCCATAGCTAAAATGCCTCAATTGGGATTCAAATTCTGGTCTCTTTGACTCCAATGTATTCATTACAATATACAGATACCATGGGTTCATAGAGTGAATATAGAGCAGCCCCTCTCATGGGCACATCAGAAACCTACCTGGTCAACATCCCATTTTATAGCTGCAAACACAGGGGCTAAGCACCTATCAAAATGATGTGGAAGCTTGCTGATAGCGGAGCTGAGTCTAGAACCAGGTCATAAGCCCCAGTCCAAAGCTTTTCCCACTGTACCATGCTGCCTCTGTATATTATAATTATTTGTGCCTTACTGGGAATATAGTATTTAATTAATTATGCTAGATTTATAAAACTGGTTGGCTTAAGCTGCAGAAATAATTTCCAGTTTTAAAAAATTGCACTATACTGTTCATATTTATTGACCCAGTAGTTCCCTTCTGAGTCTTCAAATTTCACCTTATAATCATTAGTGATAATGTGTGCTCTTTAGGTGCAAATAATATGCTGTAGGTGCACTCTATAGAGGGGTGTATCTCTCAGCTGTATTTTTCAGGAACGGAAATGGATTTTTTTTACTTTTTTACTCTGGGTTACATTAATCCCAAGGGCAACCCACAGGATAAACATGGTATATTTTTCTAGAGCATTAATTTAACCAATGGCAGGTATTTTTTACCCTTTTCTTTAATATTACAGCAAACATGAATATATTGTGGAATAGAGTGCAAAATTAGAATGAACTTTTTAGAAATTGAAGACTTCACAGAAACTATGTGAATATAGCAGAATGCTTCAGACCAACAGCCTCAAAAGTACAATGTATCCCTGTCTTGCCAATGAGTTTCTGCCCCAGGTAAGTTTGCTATGGATTCAGTGTGACCAGAGAAATTGACAGCAAAACATTCTTTGGAGTGAAAGGGTTTATCACCTGGCTTGTTCTCCCAGCGGTAGGTGAAGCACTAGCATCTCTGCCTCCACCCAGAGCACTGGGCTGAGCTCTCTATATAGCGCAATAATAGCTTATTGCCTAAAGATGTGGAAGCAGTAGCCTAGCAACAGGCCAGTTACATCATCAGGTGGTTTAAGTTCAGTGAGGATCCTGGCCATAGGAACCCCAACTTCCCCACAATCCCCTTCCCCACTCACCTGCCTATGCTCATTTCTTCTCTGCCATAAGGGATAATTTGGTGGAAAAAAAATAGAGAAAATGTGCCTTAAGGTCATGGTACTTTGTCTGTTTCTGAAGGTGTAATGTAGAAGAAAATCTGGTGCTTTGGAACCAGTAAGATTTGAATTTGAATCTTGAAACACTACTGCCCAGCAGTGTGACTTCTGTACTCAGGTGTCAGGTTTTTTAGCTATGTATTGGAGATGTTACATGTATATGATGAGCCTGATTTGATGATTAGTTGAGATAAACTAAAATGCCAGTACCTGGGACATAGAAGGCATTCAAGAAATGATTGTTGGTCATGATCATATATATGATGATCACATTTTTGTCAGATGGCAGGCAGAGGGTAATGAGAAAGCTCCTGGTCCAAGAAGGGTTTCCACCATGTCTTAGCTTCTAGAGCACTGAAACAACATGCAAAAGAAAAGTACACCCACATACTCACATACCTGCCCTGTGAAGAGGGGACAAACGAATAGTAGGTGGGAAAAAAATGGACTATGGGAGAGAGAATTGAGAAGCGTGGAGCTTTTGAGATGTGAGGGGAATGAATCAAACTGCCACAAGAAGACCGTGAGTCACCCTCTGCCTTTTTGCTTCCTTTCAAACACTAATTTATAAAAAGCTAAGGGAACAATTGAGATATATTTTTGTTTTATTCAATGCCACAGGCATTTTGTTTTAAATCAAGTCTTTATTTTTTTCACATCTGTTGTGAGACTGATAGTTGTGATGTGAGGATCAGAAAACACATTGTGCCAATACTAGTGTGACTTGGATTTTGCCTTAAATTTGAACTTTTTGATTTTTTGGTTTACTTTCCTACTTCCTGTTTCCGAGGCCAAGAGCTGTAAAAAGATCAGAAAATAATCATCACACAATAACAGGCCCACAGGAAAAATTGTTTGTGAGTCAAGTGCAAATTCATCATAATTATATAGCTTAAAATATCTTTGGCAGGCTATATATAGCTATAAAAACTCTAGTCAGTTGACAGAACCAGTCGACAAATTCCCGTACTCCTTATATAATTGTTTGTTGTGCCCTCCCACACACACCTATACTGCACGGAAGCCTAAACAACACTTCTACACGGATCCATCTTTAGTCTGGTTCTCCCAAGGAAGAAGGAAAAAGGGGGCAAGCTCAGAAGATCAGAATAGAATTGAGCTTGGCTGCTGGCCTGTGGGAAATAGATAAAACGATTCCAGACCCTCCTCTAGAAGTATTACGTCCACCTGTGTTCTATCCCAGCTCGTACCTGCAGCTCGCTCTACTGAATCCCACTACAGTCTTTGGGGTAAGAAGCTAACATCCCCACATGATCTTCGCTAGCTACAGAGGTATCTTGCCAATGGGTTTCAGACCCAGACAAGTTCACTATGGATTCCATGAGACCAAGGAATGACAATATATGTTCTTGGGGTGAAAGGGTTTATACCCAACTTTATTCCAATTGGTGGCAGGTCAATAACTAGAATCCCATCCACTCAGAGCAAGTCTGCATCCTGCAAGCCAGTATCTGCCCCTGGGCCTCTCTACACCCCCATGGCCATCTCAGTCTCTGTCCTTGGCACTGCCACCACGCCAGTCTCTGCTCTCCTCCAGCCATGCAGCCCTGCGGCCATGCCACTGTGTCATGCAGAGCACTGAGTGGAGCTCTTTATATAGAGTCACTAGCAACGTATTGCCCACACGTGTGTAGAGAGCTAAGCAATCAGGGCCAGGTGAGAATCCTGGCCATAGGAACCTTCTCTTTATCCACAAGAGAAGAGAACTTTCTGGTCTCTATGTTCAAACCAGAAACATTTCCATGTGTTTCTCCATTAAACTTAAAAGGAGTTTTAACATCTATGCACTTTAAAAAAGTTTTAATGTTTCTTCTAAAAATAAAAATATCTAAGTGATTAAGAACCTCCTGAACCACATTCCCCCATGACTCTGTCATATCTCCTGCTCAGATAGACTTCTCAGGGCCTCTCTTCATAATACCTTTGGGGATATTTCAGAGATATCTGTTCCTTTGAAAAACCAGTAGGTGGAGGTGACAAAGCACTCAGAAATGCTTAGATTTTTTTCTTCCCTGCCAAACATCTCTGTACATTGCATCATACCCAGATCCGCCTTGGCAAATTCCTGCTCAGCTTGAAGCTGTCATTGGCTGGTCTGCTTTGGGGAGAAGATCCACTGATCATCTCAATAGTGTATGCCTGAAGCACAGAGGGAGGGCAATGCTGACGGTTTTGATCAAAGACAGAGATGGCCTAAAATGGATGCAGGCAATTGTCAGGACTAAAAGCTTAGGCCCAATGAATCATACCTGCTTCAAAGAGCTGTCATGGGGCATTAGGGGCCTTAGGAACTTGTTCTTCCTTGTAGCACCAGGATAAGGTGAAAAGTGAAGCATTGAAAGGATCCTAACAAGTACCTTTTGAGCATCAGCTTCCAAAGGAAACCCCAGGTATCTGATTTTTCACACAGTAAAGAGTTCAGATAAATTTCCTTCTCCATCAAATTGACTGTCATTTTGTAGACAAAACCATAACTTGGATTTTTTTTTCTTAGTATGTACTTTGAGACGACAACTATAGGTCAGAGGGCCAATCCTGTGAATTAACTGAGGTCAAGAACACTTGGCATGTGGAATGAATTAATTGTGGCCTATCTCCCTTTCAACAGGAGAGGAAGTTAAGAATTGGAGGCTAAGTGCAGGCTTTCCTAAGATTCTTCCCCTAGCTACAGGCAGTTACCTACAGAATGTGGTACATGTAACATTTGTTCATTCCACAAATACTTATTGAGTCAAGCATTATGCTAGATGCTGGGAGAAAACAGAGGAGGCTCAAGTCCCTGCTCTCACAGAGTCTCTAGACCAATGGGAGAGAGGCACACCAAATATTTCCAGAGGTAACTTTAATTAGAATTAAATTGAATTAGACCCCCAGATCTTCCATGGGCTCTTGGGCACCCATCTATGACCAGCTTTAGTAAATATTCCATTTCTCAAGTCTTCTTCAAAAGTGTCCTCAAATTCTGGGCCACCGACCTGCTATGTTGTCATCTCCTGGAGAGCTTGGTTACAATGCATATTTCTGGGACCAACCCCAGCCCTACAGAATAAAAACCTTTGGCCTTTTAACAAGTCTCCCAAAATATTTCTGATGCCATAAATTCTCTCTGCACATTTTAATGATGATAAGCCTTTATAGTATTTCTGTAAGAGGGAACACATGAGCAAGTATGCTGATTTGTAGAGTGAGCACTGGATTTGTGGCTTTCGCATACAAATTTAAATTTGGTTCCTCTAGCTGCAACTTTGTTTTTGAATCTCAGACTGGCCTGGGATAGCTTTGCTTGACTTCTTTATCTAATTAGTAATAAATTACTCATAAACAATATTAAAACACAAACCATACACAAGGAGAAGATATTTGTAATATTTATATGTAATACATAAAGTACTACTGTTCAGAATAATATTGTTCAGAATATGTATATGTGTATATATGTACATACACACACACACACACATATATATATATCTATGTATGTATGTATGTATGTATGTATAATTCTAAAATCAGAAGACAAAAGACAAATGACCACATAGAAAAATGGGCAAAGGGTATGACCAGGCAATTCACAGAGAATTAAGTTGAATCAGAAAAAAATCAATCAATTACAAGGAAATATGAATTAAAACAGCATTTACTACAGCCTGACATTAGCAAAAATTAAGAAGTCTGGAAAAATCAAGAATTGTCATGATGTAGGTAAAAGGATACTCTTCTGCATTGGTCTTGATATTATAATGTGATACACCCACTTTCAAGATATATTGACAGCATCTAGTAGAATACAAGATCTAATATCTAGGTCTTAATAATTCCACTTATGTTTATACATCTAACAAACTGTGGTATGTGTGGACAGTAATGAGATGGGTATCACTGCATTGCTTGGAAGAGTAAAAACAAATTGGAAACAATCTAAATGTCCATTTATTGGGGAGCGAGTAAATAAAATGAGCACTAAAGTGATCATCTAAATCAACTGGCTAGAGTTCAAGACCTTTATGTTGAGTGAGAACAGGGAGAACAAAATTCTCAGTATGCATAATTTATATAAACAAATGACAGAAGTAATAGTACATGTTCTTTTTTTGATGTGTGTTTATGTATGTAAAAAAATGTTTAAGGGATCAAAACTCATGGTATTTGCTGCCTGAAAAGGATAATGGGAAAGGGATAGGCGGCAAAAAAAAATGCTTGACTCTATCTGCCATTTAATTCCATAAAAACAAAATATTAAAACCTGGAAGATATACAACTAAATATTAACAGTTGCTATGTCTGGATCATAGGACTATGATTGCTTATTGTTATATTCTTCTTTATAGTTTTCTGCAACATTAATGGTTTTGAAAATTAAAAAAAGAAACGAATTTCTCTTCATTGCCTCATAGCTGAAGAAACTGGATAGACAAGAGGTACTTGCTAACCTGGAATTCAATGAGGGCCCCCCCAATATACTTATTGGTTGGAGGGTCCAAAGTTGGCTGGGGAGTGCTGGAGATCCTCAAAAGACTTCCTGGGCTCACCCACCATATGAACCATGTTTATAGTATAATTGTGTTTGTTTTTAATGCTCTCAGCTACTATTTATATAGACAGTGAAATTACCACTCAGAGACTCAGAATAAATAGCTCTCTTTCCTCTCTTCCACATCCCCCTTCTCACCTACCACCCGCCTGCAGTTTGGCAGGCACACCGGACTGCCTTGCAATTGGCTGCTCCTCTCCATTTCTATTTTATCTTCCTGTCTGGTACGTTGTTGCTGTGGGAGTATGAAGGAGACAAGGAAGGAAAGGAGAAAAGAAAGGGAGAATGTAATTGATTCTGGATGAAGGAGGGGCATCTCTTGGTTTATCATCCAAAAGGTCAAGTTTCATGCTCTGACCCACACATGATTTTAGAGATGAGGGCACTGGGGATTTGAACTTCCAGGCCCCTAATCAGTTTTGTAGTGGTCCCTAAGTTTCTTGCAGCCTGTCCTCCAGAAATGTAACACATGCGTGCGCGCGCGCACACACACACACACACACACACACACACACATACACACACACACACATCACACTCCCACCTCCCACGTTTTAGTGAAAAAAAAAAAAAAGCCTTCAGCTTGTTTGGGCAGCATCTATGCCCATGAATAAAACCAGTGTACAAGAGAGTGAAATACAAGGCATCATGTTAATTTGACTGTGCTTCCCTCGCATGCATTTAACTTGCAAGCTCCAAGTAATACAAGTCAAAGAAAACAAAGGCTTATTTTTCTTTGCAATTAATGTGCTATCATTTGTCTTTGATAAACTGGTTAGGTTTTTCTCTTCTTGGAAGATGATAGGTGCTTGTTGATTCTGTCTGGCTAGGAAAGAGCTGCCTTGGTATCATATAAAGCAGTGGTTTCCAAAAAGTGTGACTTCCAGTACTAGTAGCATCAGTATTACCTGGAAATTGCCTAGAAATGTGGATTCTTGGACAGGACCCCAGACATTCTCTGGGTAAAGGCCCAACAATCTGCATTTTGACAAGCCTTCCTGGTGATTCTGATGCATGTTAAGGTTTGAGAACTTCTACTATAAAGAAGAGTTCTGAACCAGAAATCTGGAGAAAAGAGTTCAGATTTCAGCTCTACTCACCAGCTGTGCCACCTCGGGCAAATAGCTCATTAGGATTGAGTGGGGTTTTTTTTAATATATATATAATGTAAATAGCAGTGATTGAGTAATGTCTATGAAGTTCTCTGAAAACTGTGAAGGATCATATAATTTAAGTTGTTATTACTGCTGTTATCTCATCTGGAGTGGTTTTATTTGCTAAATCAGTTACTCTGATTTAAGCATCTCTTCTGCTTCTCTTAGAAGCTGTTTATTGCTATCCATGAAGAGTTGGAGATTTAGCAAATAAAAATAGGACATACAGTTAAATTTGAGTTTCTAATAAACCAGAAGTGTTTTTCAATGTAAGCATGTCCCAGTATTGAATACTGAAATACCTATTGTTTCTAACAAGTCCAATTTAATCTGGTATCCTGTACTTACCCTGGCAGCCCTATGTCTATCTATGGATTCTTTTTTTAAGGTTAGGGGCTAGGTCTTATTGATTTCAAAATTTTCATGTATAAGAAGGAATGCTTTACAAAGTTGCAGGATATAAAATGAATACCCAGAAATCTGTTGCATTCCTATATACTAACAACAAACTAGCAGAAAGAGAAATCAGAAAAACAATTCCATTTATAATTGCATCAAGAAGAATAAAATATGCCTAGCAATAAACCTAACAAGGAGGTGAAATACCTATACTCTGAAAACTTTAAGACACTCATGAGAGAAATTAAAGAAGACACAAACAAAAGGAAATCTATCCTGTGCTCACGGATAGGAAGAATTAATATTGTCAAAATGGCCACCCTTCCCAAAGCAATTTGCAGATTCAATGCAATCCCTATCAAAATATCAATGGCAGTTTTGAATGAACTAGAACAAATATTCCTAAAATTCACATGTAACTACAGAAGATCCTGAATAGCCAAAGCAATCCTGATAAGGGAAAACAAATGTTGGGGTATTATACTTCTGGACTTCAAGCTGCACTACAAAGCTATGGTAATCAAAACAGTATGGTACTGACATAAGAACAGACCTATCAATCAATGGAACAGAATAGACAGCCCAGATATAAACCCATCCATGTATGGCCAATTAGTATATGATAAAGGAGTCATGAATATACAATGGGGAAAAGACAGTCTCTTCAAAACTGGCGTTAGGAAAACTGGACAGCTACATACAAGAGAATGAAAGTGGATTACTGTCTAACTCCATACACCAAAGTAAACTTGAAATGGATCAAAGATCTGAATGTAAAACATGAAACCATAAAACTCTTAGAGGAAAACACAGGCAAAAGTCTCTTGAACATAAGCATGACAGTCTTTTCCTGGACACATCTCCTCTGATAAGAAAAACAAAAAATGAACAAGTGGGACTACATCAAACTAAAAATCTTCTGTACATTGAAAGATACCATCAGCAGAAAAAGGCAACCTATAATATGGGAGAATATATTCATAAATGATTTATCTGATAAGGGGTTAACATCCCAAACATATAAAGAACTAATATACTTCAACACCAAAAAAATAAATAACTCAATTTAAAAAGTGGGCGGAGGACCTAAACAAACATTTATTCAAGGAAGAAATACAGATGGCCAACAGGCATATGAAAAGATGTTCCACATTGCTAGCTATCAGGGAAATGCAAATCAAAAGCACAATGACACATCACCTCAGACCATTTAGAATGGCCACTATCCAAAAGACAAGAAATAACAAGAGCTGGTAAGGATGTGGAAAATGTGAACCCTCCTGTACTGTTGGTGGGGATGTCAATTGGTGCAGCCCCTGTGGAAAGCAGTATGGAGGTTCCTCAAAAAACTAAAATTAGAAATACCATTTAGCTCAGCAATTCTACTTCTAGGAATTTACCTGAATAAAACAAAACCCTTGATTTGAAAAGATACATGCACCCTTCTGTTTATTGCTGCATTATTTACAATAGCTAAGATATGGAAGTAACCAAAATGTCCATCAATAGATGAATGGATAAAGAAGAGGTGGTACATTTATACAATGAAATATTGTTCAGCCATAAAAAGAAAGAAATTCTTTCCTTTTTTGACAATGTGAATGGATCTAGAAGTAAAATGAGTGAAATATGTAAGTGAAATAAGCTGGGTGGAGAAAGGCAAAATACCATATGATTTCACTTACTTGTGGAATCTAAAAACAAAACAAAACAAAATGAACAAAATAGCAGTAGACTCATAGACATTGAGAAGTGACTGGTGGTTACTATGGGTTGGGGTTGGGATGGGTTGGGGTGGGGGTAATAAAGAGGCACAAAAAATCCCAGTGATAAGTTGACCATAGGGATGATAGTACATCAACAGGGATGGAGAACATAGCCAATGATTCTGTAGCATCTTCCTATGTTGACAGATAGTAACGGCACTAGAGGGGGTGAGAATTTAATAATGTTTGTAACTGGTGAACCACTGTGCTGTACACTTGAAAGTAATACAAGATTTTGTATCAGTTATACTTCAATTTTAAAAAAAGAGAAGGAATGCTTTAAGTTTCAAGTAAAAAACAGTGTTTTTAGCAATTGGAGTTGATTTTTCTTACATAGCAGGTAGTCTTGGAGAGGTGATTCTAGGAAAGGTTCAGTGGCTGTAAGACATCAAGGATCTGGTTCTGAGTTCCTGTGATTCTCTTGTTCTTTCTCTCATCATCACAGAGTGGCTGGCTGCACTAGCTCTAAGCATCATATCCTCATAGAGCTTTCTTGTCAGACAACTTCACAATGCTAGGAAGAGGAGTATCTTTCCTAGAATCTTTCTGGAAAACTGGAAAATTACCTAGCTTTTCTACTCTCCACAGTACAGGTAACCAGAGAGGGACTGACAAGAGAAGCATTTGGAGTATTTAAGTAAAAGTGTCTCTAAGTGTTGAGCAAACATTTATTGGTTCCCTGCTATATACCAATCCCTGTGCTTAGTGCTGGAGTGTAAGAATGTATAAGACAAAGTTCCTGCCCTCCAGGAGCTTGTTCTCTATTCAGAAAGGCAGGTATGAGTCACATGAATTGATATTATTGCCTATGTGTTTAGTTAGAGATATGCACCAGGTGTAATGAGAGCTCAGAGGGGGGCCACTTCTTTCACACCAGTAATTCAGAAAAGATCCTGTGAAGAGATGCTACTTAGCTTACAGTAGATGCTTGGGATTGTGTGATGATTAAATCAGTTTATGTACATATAAATCTTTATGTAGTTTCTGGCACATAATAAGGATATCATAGATGTTAGTTCTTATAGCTATTATCCTAGAGGGAGTTGGTGGTTAGCTAATTACACAGGTGCCTGTCTTTCATTGGCTCATCTGAAGTAGGGGATATGAGCTGCTTTACTTGACACAGGGTTGGAAGTTGAACAAGTAGCGATGAAAATAAGCAGAAATTAAGCAGATGGCAGAACCAGGGAAATTGAAATTCATAGACCAAAAGAGCTACCTAATCAGTGTTTCTCACAATTTTTACAGCCCCTGCTTCTTTATATACATGAGTGCATGACCCTCATGTGATTATTGATGTTAAGTGGAATTTAAAATAAATTCAAAACTGTAACTACAAACAAAACAGTGGGACAATATGCTGCTTTATTTTCAAGTTGTATCACATCTCTCCTTGCCCCACAAACTCATTCAGATACCCTCCCTTCTGCCTACCCTGTTTATAAATTATTGCTTTGAAGATTACATGGATTGGTGTATTTTTATTGTGTGATTCCCTAGGTCTCTGGAGGGTGCCAACATCGTACCTCAGGGACTAAAGAGAAGGCCAAGTCTTCTGGATTCTACTGTATTAACAATCTCACAAGCCCCATCCCCAATGCACATGCATGTGCATGCATGCACACACACACAGACACACACACACACAGAGACACACACACACATACACACTTATGCCAAATAGGACTTCCATTTTGCCTGGCGCTTAAGAGACAAGACTGGATAGTTAGACTCCCTGCCCAAGAGACAAGACTGGATAGTTAGACTCCCTGCCCACTACTACCTGTGTGACCTTGGGCAAATTTCTTAACTTCCCCGTGCTTTGGTTTCCTCATCTATAACACAGGAATGACAGTAACTTTCCTATTTTATGGTGTTAAGAGTGAGAATTAAGTAAGAAAGTCATTCTGGAGTGTCATGTACAAAGCCTGGCATTTTCTAAGTATGCAATAATTATGAATTAGTAGTAGTACTATTTTTATTATTATATGTTGGGGTTTTGACTATGAATTATCTCAAAAAAGAGTTCTACTGCTAAAAATAAAAAAAAAGCAAAGGCCACTGTTCTAGTCAATGCCTTCTTCAGCTGCTGAAGCCATTGAAGTCTACAGAAGGGAAGTGACTTGTCTGAGGTCATTCAGTCAATGCTAACTTTGAGTTCAGACATCAGGTCCCCAGACTATCACTGCTAAGCATGTATAGATTCATAGTTCACAGGGTTTATACAGCTCAAAAGAATTTACTTGAATTATGTAAAACTGACAGGAGATAGCAAGAGTATAAATGAATATATATCAGGCACTGGTTTTCCTGTTTCGAGGTCTGATGTGAACAGTAGATATATCTTCTTTAACAGCAGCTATTAGCATCTACTTGGTCCACTGACAGAATTCCCTTCCAAATCTTTTCTCAATGGCTTCCCCAGACTTAGTTCTACTTTCAACAATTTTAGAAAACAATGTCTCCCTGCAAAGCCTGTAAGTAAACTCAGATGGGCTTAGAAAACTAACAAGTCCTCCCATTCAGAGGATAAAGTCACCCATATTCCTTATAGGCATTCCCAGTCTCATGGGTAAAACAGTCTAGAAACTCAGAATTTATCTTTAATTCTTCTTTCTCTTCCCCACATTCCTAGATTACTTTCTACAAAACCTTCAAAGGCCTTTTTTCCAAAACCTGGGTCTACTTGGTTTTACTAATGTAATCTCTTCCATTAACCAGATCATTATCCTCACTGGACCCAGCAACTAATAAGTCCAGTTAAAATGGGATGAATCAGTATGAAGTTACTGTTTCATGTAACAAGGAACCTAAGGGAGGCAGTTAACAGTTGATTTAGTGGCTCAGTGTTGGCAAGGGTGCTGGGCTGGCTCCTGTAATTTTCCTGCGTTCACCTTATGACACAACATAGCTACTGCAACTCCAAGGATTATGACCTTAAAGGACAGTAGGACTGTGCCTCTACCTGTCTCTCCTTGTTTATGATAAGAAACCTTTCCCAGAGTCCCTCAGTAGACTGAGGTTCTGTCAGTAGTTTGTTCTGTGTCAGGGCGTGTTCAGTCGTTTTGCGCTGTCACTGCCAGGGCAGCTGGGGGAGTCTGTATGGGGAGGCAGGCTCTGCCTGATAGGAAGGAGAGAGGGAGGGAAGGCTGGTTGGGGGTGTATTAGTTTGCTAGCACTGCCATGACAGGGTGCCACAGACTGGGTAAATTTCTACTTAAACAGTAGAAATTAATTTTCTTACTGTTCTGGAAGCTAAAAGTTCGTGATCAATGAACAACAGGATTGTTTCTTCTGAGGCCTGTTTCTGTGACTTGTTGACAGCCACTTTCTCACATGGTCTCCATATGGTCTGGTGGACAACTCAACCCATCCATCTCACATGCGCTCACTTGGTCTTTTGTCTGCACATCTGCATCCCTGGGGTCTCTCTGTGTTGGAATCTCTTCTTGTAAGGACACCAGGCAGATTGAATTAGAGCCCTAATGGCCTCATTTTATTTAATCAGCTCTTTAAAGGCCTTTCTTCAGATATAGTCACATGCTCAGGTACTGAGGGGCTAGGACTTTGATATAGGGATTGTGTTGGGGAACACAATTCAGCCCATAACAATAGGCAACAGCTGTACCTGCCGAATTTCTTTCTACCAAGCCCTGAGCCTCTGTGTGCACCATCCTTCAGATCCAGAGTCATTTTCTCCTCTCGGGTATCCAAGATAGTCATTTTCCAAAACAAACCCCAAAATCCAAAGCCCACCTCTCCCAGAAATTCTATTCCTCCATTTTTTCTCATCTTACCAGCGCATCTTCTATTGAACTCTGCCTCAACTCATATGCATGCGTCTTTATCGTTGAAGATTTGTCAGCCTGGGAACAACTGATTAGAGCTGAAGACATGTTATAAACAAGCCATGACATCACACAGTGTGAATTCTCATTTTGGCAAAACCTGGGTTTTAATGAGATTTGGCTGAAGTGGGAGAAAGAGTCATTGTGTGGAGAGTGAGAATGTGATCTGAAATCTTTTCTAAAATTTGCACGTTAGTTTGTCATCATCACATGTTGAAGTTGTAACTTGAACTTGGAGTTCAGTCTGGGATCTTTTAAGGGGACTTTAGAATAAGAAACTGGAAAATGTTTAGTTTCAAAAGGAAAATTGTTTGGGCACCTTTTTATCTGCTGCTGAATTCCTGATCAGGAGATTCTCAATAGAATCATAGTCTCATGCTATGTGTTTCCTCCCCTCTACCTATTATGCTTATTATAAAGTGTTAGTATGGAGTCGGGAGAGTGGCAATTTTAAGATTAAAAACCTCAGCCCATAGATTTTTATAGCAGCAGCCATGCTTCAATTTGATTTTGAAATGTATAATTAATATCTTAGTCCTCCATCAAAAGTGTATTTCTCAGAGGAGGGGTCTAAAGTCCCTTATTGATAAGATCTGCCTAGGTATGGAATTCTTATTTGCCACAGCTTCTCTTGATGACTTTAAAATGGACTACTGCAAGCTTATTTTGAATCTAGAATTTTAAAAAAGAAGCTGTGACTATGTGGGCCTGTGGGCCTGCTTATGGCATTGTGCTTTCAAGTTTGCTTCCCTCATTCAGTGCAAAGGTCTTTTCATCTCTGATCAATAATGGACTTCAAAGCGAGGGACACATTTTGAACATCTTGCCTCTAAACCAATTCCTTCCTTTGCAGCTTTTATTGAAAGAAAGCCAGTGCACACCTACACACATAGCATGCACAAAAAATAACAGGTGTCCTGGGCCAGGGCCTTCTAAGACGTAGCACCCCACTCCCACCTCAGTGATGTTTTGAGCTATGAAAATGGTCTGTGGTCAAAAGCGCTTTGTTGTCAAGCTGGCAAGGAAAATACAGCATCAGAAGTGTGGCTGTATGCTTGAGTGACCCTCTGTTTTGTCATACGCATATTTGCCATGATTGCTTATTTAAAATCAGTAGAGGTCTACCAACTCTAATACATTATGGCAAGTTCTGAATGACTGATATAAAGTACAATAGGAACATGAAGTAAGTAGGCACTGTTAGTTCTGTCTGACAAGGGAAGAATCATAGATGAGTTGAGAGAGAAGAGAGGCTTGAAAATGAATAGAGTAAAATTCTGCCAGATGGGAAAGTGAAGAATTCTGGGCCACGGCAACAGCATGGAAGAGTGAAAATGCAGGGTCTACTGAAGGAACAGTACAAAAGTTGGAGCCCCACGACAACTGGGTAGGTAAGATTTTAGTAAGAGGAAACATAGGCAGCAGTGAAGTCTTAAAGGATGAAAGGTACTGAGAAAGCAGAAAAAGGAACATCCGTGGAATAACAGTATACAAGAAAAGATCTTGGCACCATTATTTTACACAATTGGAGAGAATGTAGACTAACAGTTGAAAAGTAGTTGGAGGACAAGAAAAAGTATTATGTTCTCAACTAAATTATGTGGATTACAAGTGCATATTTAGACATAGGTGTAAGATAAATTCTAGCTGAAATAAGCAGACAAAGAGAGGCAACAAAGGGCCAGGTAATTTATTTAAATACCCCCAGGTGAGGTTCTGTGGCCTTCTTGTCACAGGCCAGAGAAGTCACACCTGGCTGGGGAGGTGGGGGCTTATAAGGGATTAGGAAGGGGAGGAGTGGGCAAGCTATCTTAGGGGGTGTAGAGAGTTATGATTGGCTAAAGGTGACATAATAGACAACTAGAAACTTTTTTTCCTTCCAAGAGGGAGGAGGCTGACATCCGGGTCTTAGTTGGCACATCAGGATGGAATTCAGGGAGAGCTGTCCCCTTTCCATATATGGCACAGACTTTGGGGTCTGGTCTGTTCTCCCCCTATGGCATCTCTCTATTCTGTTTGCATGTCCTTGTGTTTTCCTTTCTCCAGCCTAACAATAGGGTTTGTTCAGAGGTCAGCATGTTCAAGGAAATCTTCCTAGTGTGGGTGGAGACAGACCAACATGTGGCAGGAGAGAGAAGACTTGAATTACCAGACAAAAGAGGAAAAACCATTGTTTCTGGGCAGTTGACTAAGATTGTGGAAGCAAAGGTGGTAGATATGAAGAACAATAGAGTAGCCTAGCAATGAGGAGGGATGGTTAAGCTGTTGCTTAGTTCAGTGCTCCTCAATCTTGACTGCATGCTGGAATCGCCTTAGGGAGATGTCAAGACATACTGATGTCTGGGTTCCATGCCCAGGAATTCCGACTTAATTGGTCTGGAGTGTGGCTTAAGCAATAGGACTTTTAAAGGCTCCCAGTGATTCTGGCACACAGCTGGTTTTAGTATGGAGGCCCACAAGCTGAGGAATTTCATAGAAATTTCATATTTCCATAGACATGTTCTTAAGTGATGGAGAAATAGAAGTGGTTTATTAGAGGGAGGAAGCTAGTAATTAAAAAGTGGATTGGAGAGAGGGTGAAGCTCATGGAAATGAGTCCAACCAGAAATTCATAGAGAAATCCTGGCATGAGTTATCAGAGCATCAGGCTGGCACTGTGTCCGTGGGAAAGGAAGGCACAGGGAAGACTCCAGAAGACCCATTAAAGAGTCATCCTGAGAGCCTGAAGATAGGGAACATCAAGATTTAGCAGAAAGAATGGTGATTCTGGGTGTGGATGGACCTGGGTTCAAATTGCAGTTCTGCCCAGTTTCCAGCATTGTGATCTGGGCAGGCCTTTAACTCTTCCTTTGGATCATGTCTCCTCTGTAGAGATTGAGATGATAACACTGACCTAGAAGAGGCATGGTAAAGAGTACTGAGATATGAAATATAAAAAGTATCTGGCATAGAGCAAATATTCAATAAAAGTAATCTATGGTATTATTCCTGTGGGGAATAAAAAAAGCTGATTGGTAAAGAACATCCACTTTGGAGACAGACCAGTGATTTAAACTTAACTCAGCCTCCTGAAAATCCCTTTGGATAAGGGATGCAATCTCCCTAAATATAGATTTTCCCATCTATAAAATTATTAGTTGCTTCCTTTTTATGGTCTAGTAATATTCCATTGAATGACGATACTGTATTTTATTTATCCATTCCTCAGCTTATTTCTACCTTTTGGCTATTACGAGTAATGCTACTATGAACATTTGGGTACAAATTTTTGTGTAGACATATATTTTCATTTCTTTTGAGTATGTACGAATGGAATTGCTAGATCCTGTGGGAACTGTTTAACATTTTATTTTCCAGAGCATCTGTACTATTTTACGTTCTTACTGTCAATGTAGGAAGGATCTAGTTCCTCTATATCCTTGCCAATAGTTGTTATTATCTGTGTTTTTTATTATTGCCAGCCTAGTGTGAAATAATAGTATCTTACTGTGGTTTTGATTTGCATTTTTCTAATAGCTACTTATGTTGAACATCTTTTCATGCCCTTGTTGGCTATTTTTTGCAAATAGTTGGAGAACTATCTACTATGCCTATTTGTAAGTTGGGTTATATCTTTTTATTAAAGAGTTGTAAGACTCTACATGTATTCTAGATGCAAACCCCTTATCAGATATTTAACTTGAAAATATTTTCTCTCACTCCATGGGTCATCTTTTCACTTTCTTGATGGTGTCACTTGATTGATTGGTATCATTAAAATTAAACATTTTAAGTTTTGATGAGTCCAACTTTTTTCTTTTGCCCCTTGTGTTTTTGATATTGTGTCTGAGAAGACTTTGCTTAACCCAAGGTCATAAATATTAACTCATCTGCTTTCTTCTAAGAGTTTTATAGTTTAGTTCTTGTTTAGGTCCATGGTCCATTTAGACTTGATTTTTGTCTGTGGTGTGAGGAAGGAGTCCACCTTCATCTTTTGCAAATGGGCATGCACCATTTGTTGGAAAGATCCTTCTTTCTCCATTGAATTGTTTTGGCACCCTTGTCAAGAATCTAAGTGTCTAGACTTATGCTGCCTTACCTTCTGAAAGGCAGTTATCTGAGTTTGGGAAATCTTATGGGACATAATACTACTACTCTCATTTGTTAAATTTATTTTGCATCATTAAAACATTTTAAATTATCTATCATTGCTTTTTAACAATTTATTAATCTGATTTAGACTTTATTCTCACATTTTACATAATTTGGTGGTGAGAAAATTATCAGCAAAGAAAGCCAGCAAACCATGGGGACCCGGCATGAGGTCACAGCTGTGGTGCACACACTGTTCGCTGTCATGCATTTTCCCAGACATCTCTTTCCCTTGGCATCCTTTCCTTAATGCATAACCCGGCTGAACTGACAGTAGATTTTGTGGCTGGGTAGCCATGCTTCATTCTTTCTTTATGTTCATCACTGTGGATTTTTACAATGCTAGCAGTTGCGTTTATCTACTGAAATATCTCAAAAATCCTTTTGAAAATATGCATTGCTTCTCCGCCCTGAAAATAGAATATTAACAACCTTATCTAACATTAAAGCTCATGTGGCTAGTGGTGGACCATAAGAATTGGTTGTTCCTCCCCTGGGTCTCATCCTCATTTGTTCAGCTAAAGGATGAGGTGCAGGCTAAGGAGTGATCAGCTGCCAGTCAGAGCTGCTGTCCCCTGAAGGGTAAGTTGCAGAGGGGGCTGCCTTTCATACAGCACGTTCTACCTGCAGAGTGTGTGAGAGGCAGGTGGTGGGCAGCAGGCCTGGGGCAGAATTAATCCGCAGCCCAGAAAACACAAGTGATTTCTGGGTCCTCAGACTGCCTCAGTTATGGTCTTGGAATGCCACACTCACTGAGCAGGGTGTGGCTTGGTCCCAAACAAGGCAGTAGAAAGTGGTTCTGGAATGGAATGTGGCATCTATTGATCCCTCCCCAGGCCTGGAGCCTCAGTGATTATCTCCTTAATGATGTTCGCTGTGCCATTTTATCTTACCCTTGTAGGGAGGGGCAAGGGGCCACCTGGGGAAATGGAGTTTCAGTGCACCCAGTAATAGGACTGAAAAGACAAGCAAAGTCTGATCACCCCAAATCATTTTTGTGAGATGATACAAAGAATTCATGCTAGTTTTTGTTTTCTCTGAAGCTGCTTCCTGGATAGTTCTTTAAACTAGCCTGAGAAATTAATTTGCTGACAGTTCTGAAAGACAACTATAATTATGCCATTCACATAATTTGTGCTGGCTTCTGCTTTGTTCTCTGTGAGGGCCTTGCCAGAGCTATGCAATCGGTCTATTCTACATCAGAAATGTAAACTTACTATCCTTCATGCAGTTATTTACTCCTTGTGAGTGAATATAGTATAGAACGGTACAAGTAACATAAATATCATCTTTTTATTTTGGGTTTTCCTTTGAAGACCTAGGTATCTATCAAATGTGTAACGTGGGTACATTCTGAAGCACTAATGTTCTGTAGAGCTTATTACTTTGAAATTCTAGATCCCTCTCTAAACCTTTTCTAGACTAACAGTTTACAATCATCCTTGACTAAGAGATACTTCAAAATTCAAAAAACTCATGGTTGAAGAGCTGGTTCTCTAACCTGGAGGGTGTTTAGAGAAGTGGTGTCAACAGAGGCCTAGGAGACCACTGGAATATAGTGGATGGAGCAAGAGATAGTAAATGTTTGCAGTGTAAGGGATAGTCCTGCACAATGAAGAATTCTCCCACCTAGAATGTGAATGGAGCCCCCACCCACCCAACACATTGAGAAACTGGTCCAGTCTGTGGCCATGCAAACCTGAACATGCCTGAGCTTGTTTTATCTCAGAAGCTAAGCAGGGTTGGGCCTAGTTAGTACTTCAATGGGAGAAACTGGTCCATTTACCTGAGCTGTGCTTTTTGACTGATCAGACATGTGCTTGTCTATGCATTCTGGGCCTGATAATCAGAATGAGCCACCACAGGGTGGTCTGTTGGGGTTACATCATCACTGAAATCTGGGTGCTCATTTCCCTCCCTGCTTCCTCTGTGATCTAGGCATCACTGAACTCTCTCTTGGTACCATCTTCCCTCCACAGCCTCACTCCTGCCATCTGAGGCTAATGTTCATCTTATTATTGTTAGGAATAATAAAACAACTAACACTGTTTGCTTAGCAGCAGGGAAGATGCAGGATGATTTTTTAAATATATTAATTCATTTTGCCACCATAATAGTCCCAAGAGGAGGACATTATAATATCCTTCACAAAAAGTCAAACTGACATTTTGAAGGGTGCAATAACTTACTTAAAGTCAGACAGAAGGAACAGAGAGGGTTGTGGGGCTAGAATTTGATGCCAGGTCTGGGCACTTACAAACCTGTCTCCTGCATTGCCTCCTCAGCCTGTGTCTCTCGGCTGATGGGCTCTGCACTGGCAGCCCCGCCAGCTAGCTCACCACTCATGCTGTTACCCCTGCTAAGAACCTTCTTCCTTCTCCTCATCTTAGTCCCCTTTGACTGCCTGATGTATCCTTAGTCTTCAATCTCACTCTCTGGGGAAGTTTTCAAAGACTTCCCCATTCTGGGTTTGGGACCCCATCTCTGTGCTCCCTCTGCTTCCCCAGTCACAGGCAGTAATGACAGGAAGTACGGTTCATGTGTCTGTCCTCCTCACTAGACACGGAGAGAGGATGACTTGCTCATCACAGCCTGCGTGGTGCCCGGGCACAGACTAGGTGCTGCACAGGTTGTCTGGGCTGCCCGCTCTGGCTCTCACTAGTCAAGGAGTGCCTCAAGTCAGTACCACCCCCTAGGCCCAGACCTTTGGTTCCAACTAGCTTTCTTGGTTAGGACCCTCTGCCAGGCTGCCTCTGAGTGGGAGCAGAGCATGAGCAGAGCTGGTGAGACCAGCCCTGGTGGAGTTTGCAGGCAGGGATTTTCATGAGGGAGCTGGCAGGGAATTGGTGGTCCCATAGCCGGACCTATGGATCGAGGAGGAGAAGCTGTGATAATGTGGACTCCCTGGGCCACATAAAGCATTAGAAATGGCTTCCTGGTTCACTAATTCCCTCTAACTTAGAGCGATTAATTTAGAATCCAACCTGGGTCCAGTAGGGTCACCATCCCACACACTCTCCAGGCAGCTTGATAGGAAAATAGTTGTGGGTTTATGAGAAAAGCAATAGAGAGGGAACATTTTTTGAGTAATACTTTTGGCATTTAACACTAAAGAAAACTAGTTCATTACTTAGAACTTAACAATGTGGGCACATTTTGTAGAGGGTCATATAGATCCTCAGCATCATCCTTACATTGTGACGGTGCCCCAGGAACACTGAGCTTGTGTATGTGTGGGTTCATTTCCCTGTTTGTTTCTCCCTCTAATGTTTACCACAGTCCTAGGACTTGGGTGTTACTTCCTGTTTGACACACAGAAAGCAGATGTTACAAAACTTCCCAAGGTCCTGCACCTTGTAAGTTGCCAGGTGGGGTCTGAATTCAGATTTGTCTGAATCCCAAGTCTGATGAATTGCTCACTGACTTCTGCAAAAGCCACACTGCTCCCATTATGTACAAGTTCTTTCTCCCACAGTCCTTTCACATCCTCATTGTTACAGGCACAATGTTCTGTGTCACCTAAGGTGAGCCACGTGGACCAAGAAAGTGTGAGGAAAAGAAGACTTGGGGGTGAGAGGGGTGGGTGTCTAAAGACAGGGATTCTCAGCCTTTCTTTGCCAAAAAATGGGATAAAACCTCTGCTAAGGTGCAGGTGTAAATGATCTGTGATATAAATGGGGTGCTTTTCTTTTCCTTTAAGACTGCTCTTCATCTATCCGAAATGATTGAAAATGCTCCGGGTCAAAGAATTTACCTAACTTAGTCTCTTAGGAGCCAAATTCTGTTTTTTAAACCCAGAAAAATATTTATTTTGACTCAACCAGGAAACCTGTACTCATAAATAGATCCTCCTGAACATAATCAAAATGATAATTTCGTCCTCTGGGCTAGACTAACCCTGGTTGCCCGACTGCAATTACTGTCTATCTGCCAGTCTGCTGTGCCGTTTCATTTTGTCAGTCCACACTCATTTCCAAGCAGTGCAGAGTTGGTGTTTTTTTCTCTGCTGCTCAAATCCTCCCAGCCTCCAGAGGCAAGTGTGACTGCTGTAAGTCAAATCGAATTTGTAATTCCCAAGGTAGTCTTTATCACTGTTGTGCAAACACTGTCCTCCTAAAACCCTTTCTGGGGAGCGGCATTTGATACCTCTGTGTCGCCTGACTCTGTGAGGTCGGAGTTGAGAAGCTCGCTTCCCTCCGCACCTATTCTTGTCAGGCCAGCGGGGGTGTGGCCTCCTGCTGTCCTATTGAGAAGTGGCTCTTCTTTTCTGAAGTGTTCCCCACATATGCGGCTCCAGTAACAGGGTGGCTCATTCCTAAATAAAGGAAACGAGTGGGTGGAGGTGGGGTTGTAAGTGTTCCCTGGAGGTTAAATATTTTAAGTGTGTATATAACTGTGCCCATTCATGACAGGGTCGCTTCCTGTCCTGGATCCCCTCCGGAACACAGGACAATGTCACAAGGCATGTGACGTAAATTATTACACGGCGAGCTGCAGACATATTTAGAGCTTGTCATCAAGAGGGCTTTTGATGATAGGCAGGTGAGCACTCTATTGCCATTGTCCAGAGAGAGAGAGAAGCTGATGAGAGTGATTTCAGCACCATAGCTCGTGTCTGTTAGCACCGATGTAATCAGCTTTTGATCATTTAGAGGGTGTTTCTAAATCAGTGCATGATTTAGGGCCTTTTTTTCCTCTGTCACTACCATCATTTCTTTCACAAGAAGTGCAGGGGGAGGAGCAATGAGCTGAAACTTGTCCATTTTCCAACTGGTTGGCAGCTCTGTGGAAGCATCCTGCGTTGTGGGGAGAGTGACATGATAGCTGTGACACCCGGGGTGGTTTTCAGAGGAAGGTATATTTAATGTATCTATATCGCGCTATTCCACAGAGTTGACACAGATGAATTTAAAAAAAAAAAGGAAGCTGGAGCTCCCATTTCTGTGCCATGACTGTAAGGCCTAAGGAGAGAGCAAACATCCTGGGCACTGTGACTGAAGATCTTGCCCAGCACTTGGCTCCCTAGTCTGGACCCTGCTTCTGGAAGCTGCCTCTTCCTCTTCTCCCCTCAGTTTGCACTCTTCGCTTCTCTCCTGCCTCCTGCTCCATCCTCAGCTGCCTTTGCTAATGCCCAGTTTTCCCACTCAGCTCTGTGATGGGCAAACTCCCACAGGTCTACAGTCACCCTCCTTCTCAGCTCTTCCCTTCCCTAGTGGGACTCCATCCACTCCTAGATCCTCACTCACGCTTAGATCCCGTGATGTCAGGGCCAAGCATCTCACTGCTTCCAGGGTATCAACATGCAGATGTCCAGCAGGCATTGTAGACTTCATTAGTCAAAAACCAAACTATCATTCCTTCCTTCCCCTGCACCACCCACAGGCCCTCAATTCTCACAACTGCTCATCATCACTAAAAATTTCCATTTATTTCTGGTAGAGCAAAAATTGTTTCACGTTCTTTGAGAATAAATCAGGAATACTCAGTTGTAATGGATATTAATATACCCTTTAACCCAGCAATCCCACTTTTTGGTTATCTTATTGAAATCAAAGCACATCTCTCTATAAGAATATATGCATAAGGAAGTTCATTGTTTGTAGTAGTGGGAACTTGGAAACAACCTGAATGCCCAACAGGGCAGAGTAGAGGAGAGTGAATTATAGCCATTATGCAGCTATTTGATGTGAAAAGATGTTCATAATGTATTCTAAAATCAAAAAGCAACTTGCAAAGTAATATGTATAAAATTATCTAATTATCGTACAAAGGAAACAAAAATAACAAAGAACCCTATATATGGAAGTGAAAGGATGTGCAGCAGACCGCTAGTACTGTTTCCCTGGATAGGGCTATGGCCAGGAGGGGTGGGCGCATGTTGTTTTTATAATATTTGAAAAATAATTCATTGCTCATCCTCCCATGTTTCTTGCTAGTCACTCAAGAATCTTAGCATCATCTTAAACACCTCCTTCCCCCTTCCTTTGTCCAGTGATTCACTGTTTTGATGTTTGTATCCTCCTCTAGACTATACAGTCATTGTGGGCAAGGACTTTCTGTATAGTACCTTGCATGTATCTCTCAATATGTGGTTATTGACTTGAAATGAGGATTTTAGTGTGTCATATCTCCGTATTTCCATTATATGTATATCTCTAAGCCTTTATGTCTAATTCAGAGGCACACCGATGCTTTCACAAAAGTCCTCAAATACACATCGTCTTCTCCACACTCTGCTTTGGAAAACATGCCCTTGGAATATATAATTGCATCACCTACTTTTCTGTCAGGCTTATTTAGTCTTCTCTTGTACGTATTTTTACTCAACTCTGTATCCTGCTTTCAATATCATTTAGAGTCCTTGGATGAATAGCTCTCTGAAGGGCTGTGTGCCTATTTGCATTGAAATAAGCGAAGAATAGCACGAATGTTGTTAGATACCTGCTGAAGAATAACAGTGGAAAAATTGGTCAGACATCCAGGTGTCTCCAGAGGTCAAATGTCTGGCAATATGAAACCACAACATTCAGACATTTTAAAACCAGTTCTTAATATAGTGTAATCTATATAGTAAAGATTGGGTAGGGAGCACTTTGCCACACCCAAGGGAGCCTTTCAGCGCACCCATGACCTTCCTATACCCACATCCACACCCAGACACACACTCACACGCACACTGCATTGAACTTTACCTGAACTCCAACCTGTTGAATCATAATCTTACTGGCTTTGCTCCAATGGCTTTCCAAGACTGAGGGTTAATGTCTGAATTGCCTGAAAGGGGAGTGGTAAATGTTCAGTCAGACTTGATAGGTGAATTGCTTCACCAGTCTTCCCTCTGGTTCTGCATGTGCTAGTCCAGTCATTCCATGTGGTTCTGCATGTGCATTCCAGAGCCTTGAACAAACTCTGAAGGTGCAATTGACCATCCTCACAGTTTTTGGTATTGCACAGCACATTGAATGACCAGGCATGATATCATTTTCATGCAAATAACAACACAGGATCTCTGACAGGAGATGAGTTAAATCATCAGCATGCTATTTATATCCCCAACACTTTCCAGGATGAGAGTTCGGCATAATAGCAGATAACACTCACAATGCTCTTTTGTTCCTGGAAGTTGCTATATATCACTATTGCTATTTTACCAAAAAGGGAAGAGGAGACACTGTAACTTACCCCAAAAAATACTGCTCATAAGAGAGAGAATTTGACATTCCATTAAAGAATGTAAACTCTGCAAATATGTAGTTAAAAATAATCAATGAGAAACACATTGTGGATCCTAAAGAATGCCACCTTTTGTGATATCTATACATAGTTATGATATATCAATAGATTCTAGGCTGAACACAGCCAATAGATAGAATCTGATGCATGAGTTAATGCTTCTTGAACCCTGCAGTCTGTGTGTTATGCATTTTTTAAGGGTTGAAAACAAGCTAGTAACTATTAGGGGCCTGTATTTCCTCTGTTGGTAGTGAATTCTGAATATGGACTCCTCACTCCAATCAGCTGACTATTTTGATTGGAGTTAACCCTTTGAAAAGATATTGTTATGCACCTTGCCTCTTTATTGAGCCGTCCTTCTGTATAACCTTCCTCCCCAGATAAACAAATGCTACCCCATGAGGCAAAATGTCCTTTGAATGAGCATAATCTCCTAGCGTCAGAAGTTAGTGGGAGCTTTGCCCAGGGAGAGGAATTAAAAATCAGCCCATAAAAATAAATGAATCTGTTTCCATAGTGATGGGAATCTTTCCTCCACAGTTTTTATCCTGTGTTCCCCCCCAGATCCCTTAGGCAGAATAACAATAAACTTGAAGAAAACATTTTATTATCTTAATGGATTCTTAATTTAAAGCCAAAGCCTTTAAATTATCTTCCCAAGGATACTACTGGTCATAACTTTTGGAATGAATACCTGAACAAAGTTTCAGGAGAAATATCACCTCCCAGAGCCCAGCCAAGCAGGAGAGGCAGAGGGGGGAAGGCCTTGTGGGTTGCACATGCATTTCGTATGCAGCTTTCCTGATGGGTAATGCACCTGTCATGTTTAATATTTCATTGGTGAAGAAAGTGTGCATCTGTCTGTGTTCATCTGCCGAATGAATTTTGCACCGATGAAGCCTGCATGTGGTGAACACGACAGGGCTTCCTCATTACGCCCCTAAATCGTATTCCACAGCAACTGGGAGGAATCTACACTAGCAGCAAAGACTGAGCCACTGCTCTCTACCTACCAGCCAGCTCCAGGGGCCCTTGACCTTTGTTTCTGCCACTGTGACTGAGCCTGCCTCTGCCAATCACACCGAGGAGGCTGAGGGGAGCCCAGTTGCTGTTGTGTTAAAAGCATGGCTGCAGAGACAAAGGACCCAAAGGGGCAAATTACTGGGCAGAAATGTCTGGAGGTAGGTGCAGGGGAAAAGCTGAGAGCCTCCATCAGAAGTCAAATCTGGTAGAAGTGTCCTGGGATAAACATGGCAGACTTGTGAGACAGGTGGTCCATGTGTACAATGGTGCAAACCACACAAATGGCAATCATTTCAGCTGTGTTGTCAAACTCAGTGTGAAGGGTCTGAGTAAATGCCCTTGATTTTCTGAGAAGTCATTTCAATAGAAAGAAAAGTCTTGACTCCCTTCCTTAATCCCTTGTGAGGGGGAACACATGTCCAGTGTTCTTGGAAGATTTAGGGTTTATGCCTCTAAATATTACATAAGCTTATGACTAAATGTTAATGGTACCCCTTTCCATTCTCAAAGGTTTGAACAATAAATGCTAAGGTCACCCCACTTACAGTCAACAAATGTAAGTCTAGTCTTCCATCACTGACATTTTTTCCCTCTCTTTCCATAAATATGACTTGCTATTTCTAGACAGATTTGTGTGACTTTCCCTAATGTACTAGCTGCCAGGTATAGACTCTTTCAAGCTGAAGAGTGAAGCCATGAAGACATTTTTCTCAAGATGAAAAGTAGAGAAGAAGAGGTTGTTCTTTCCTTATAATACTTGAGTTATGTTAAGTCTGCCACTACTTGTTCAGGTGGAAAATGATAGCTGCGTATCACTTGGAGAATACATGTGAGTGCTCCAAGTGGTGGAGAAGAAACTTGAAGAAACAGCAGGAATTGTTTTTATTACTTTATTTGGACTCAAGTCTTTCATTTTTTCCAAGGATATTCTCTCTTTGCCAGAGTCTTCTGTCACTAAGGATCAAGTGAATACAGTCAGACTTAAATCAGAAAATTGATCCATTAACTGCTTTAACCACTCTGAACCTCAGTTTTATCAACATGGAGGAATTTCTTCTCATCACATAACATCAGTGGAAGAATCAACAGAAATCAGAGGAGTAGGCTTGACAATACAGAACACTGTCAGGGATCACTAGTTGGTGACCGATATGAAGAGTGGTAGTAAGGTCCTGATGATTCCTGATGGAATGGCGTTTGTGTGGAAAACACAGGTTGGGACATAGAGATGGGTTTAAGATTATGCTTAGCCCACAACAACTGATTTTGAGGCAGTTTAACTTTTTTTATATAATAAAATAAGTTTTATATAATAAAGTGTTGATTTAGCAAATAAAATTTTACATTATGGTAATATAATTATAATAATAAGATGATGATAGTCTCTTTATGGGTAGAGTTGGAAAGAGAAAGAAGAGAAGAAGGAAGAGAATATATATTTTTCTTTTTTTACAAACCCCATTACAGTCACTGTCCATCAGCGTAGTAAGATGCTGTAAAATCACTACTTGTCTTCTCTGTGTTGCACAGCCCTCCCCATGCCCCCCCCCACACTATACATGCTAATCATAAGGACCCCTTTCTTTTTCACCGCCCTTATCCCTCCCTTCCCACCCATCCTTCCCAGTCCCTTTCCCTTTGGTAACTGTTGGTCCATTCTTGGGTTCTGTGATTCCGCTGCTATTTTGTTCCTTCAGTTTTTCTTTGTTCTTATACTCCACATATGAGTGAAATCATTTGGTACTTATCTTTCTCCACCTGGCTTATTTCACTGAGCATAATACCCTCTAGCTCCATCCATGTTGTTGCAAATGGTAGGATTTGTTTTCTTCTTATGGCTGAATAATATTCCATTGTGTATATGTACCACATCTTCTTTATCCATTCATCTACTGATGGACACTTGGGTTGCTTCCATTTCTTGGCTATTGTAAATAGTGCTGCGATAAACATAGGGTTGCATCTGTCTTTTTCAAACTGGGCTGCTGCATTCTTAGGGTAAATCCCTAGGAGTGGAATTCCTGGGTCAAATGGTATTTCTATTTTGAGCTTTTTGAGGAACCTCCACACTGCTTTCCACAATGGTTGAACTAGTTTACATTCCCACCAGCAGTGTAGGAGGGTTCCCCTTTCGAAGAGAAGATTTTATAATGCTATTATAAGGATGCATGAGAGAATGATATTTTATTTTTATTCCTGAAATCCTACACCTTTAAATGGAGGTATATTTCATTTCAGCTAATTTCCACCACGGCTCTGCACCCAGAATCACTGGGAAAGTTGAGAAAACATGTAAAAAACAATACCCAAGACCTACTTAAATGCGAATCTCTGAGGGATTGATTACTTTGGGTATCATAATACAGGCCAGGGGGTTGGATAGGAAACTTGTTAGGATCCAGTACCCTTGTTGGCAGGAAGATGGAGAAGCTGGGAAGGGATCCATTGGAGGTGGGGGAGCCAGCCCGTCCATGGAAAGTAACTCCTTCCCAAGCTGCTGTTGCTTTAAAGCTGAGAGTTGAAAGGCAGAGGTGAGTTCAGCTCAGCAGGGAATGCCTCACTGCAGTTCCGGGCATTCATCCCGCATCTGGGTGACAGCTCCCTCACTGTCCCCCTGCCTCCATCGTAACTCTCAGCAAGCTGTTTTCCACACTATCCAGCAGAAGCCTGTATTAATTTTCTATTAATGCAGAACAAATTACTGCAAATGTGGTGACATAATACCACCTGCATTTATTAGCTCATATTTCTGGTGGTGTGGAGTTGCTGGATTGATTCCCTGCTCAGGATCTCACCAGGCTGAAATCAAGGTGATCAAGGTGTTAGTTGGAACTCAGGGTCCTCTTTGAAACTCATTCAGGTTGCTTTGGAATTCAGTTCCTTTCTGTTGAAGGACTGAGGTTCCTGTTTCCCTGCTGACTGTCATCCAGGGGGCCACTCTCAACTCCTCCAGACCATCCCATTGCTTGTCACATGGCTCTTTCTGGCAATGGAGAAAGTCCTGCACATCTAATTTATGTCATGCTTTGAATCTCTTTTGCCCGGGAGAGCTCAGTCCCACTTCAGGGCTCATCTGGTTAGGTCAGGCTCACCTGGGACAACCTTCCTAGCTTAAAACCATTGACTTGGGACCTTAATCACATTTGCAAAATCCCTTCACTGCCGTACCTAAACTAGTGTTTAATTCAGTAAATGAGAGAAGAGATGTGTATACAAAAGGCTGAAAATTTGAGGCACTACCTTAAAATTCTGCCTACCACAAAATCCAAATATATAAACTTTTCCAGTAGGCACTCTGTTCACCTGCTGAATAAAGCCCATGCTCCTTACCATGACATTTAAGGCTCTGCACAATCTGGCCTATTGTCCAGTTTTGTCTCTGGTTATTCTATGCCTTGCACCTACCCCAGCTACATTAGGTAGACCTGCACTGATATGTTCATGCTTCTGTGGGCTTTGTACACTATTTTATTTCTCATTTCTGAGCTTTGGCTAATTATATTCCCAGTGCTTGGAATGCCTTTCCCATCTGTATTTACATGAAAATGCTTTATGATACAGCACAGGTGTCACTCCTCTAGGAGACATTCCCTGAATTCATTCATTCACTCAAAAAATATTTATTCAACACCTTCTTATGTGCCAATTACTGTCTCAGGCACTTGGAGATGTTGCAGTGAATCTGGCAATGTCTCTCTGCCTCTTGCAGAGCTTACCTACAAGTAGAGGAGATAAGAAAAACAAAAATAATTATAAAATTTGTCAAATGGTGCTGGTGCTGTGAAAAAGAAAGAAGCCAAGTAAAGAGAGAGAGAGAGAGAATGATGGGCAAGTTGTCATTTTATATACCATCAGCCTGGAATGCTTCTGTCATAAGTGACCTTTAAGCAGAGACCCTAAATAAGTAAGGGAGGAAACAACACAGAAATGTGGGGAAGAACCTCAGGGTCTCTCCCTTCTGCTTCTTTTGTCTCCATGATTTGCTGAATGGATGATTGAAAGAAAAAGTGTTCCAGGCAGAGGGAACAGCAAACACAAGGCTCTGAGGTAGGATGTCCTTTGATGCTCAGCTAATATTTGCCTGGCTTGATGTGAGCAATTAGACTTTTGTAGGAAGAACTCTAGCCATTGAAAGGTGAGAAGAAGGAGAAAAAATAGAAGTTATGGTCCAGTTCTTGGGCAGGGACACTGGCAAGCAAGACAGGGTATCAGTAAGCATCAACTAAGTAATCTGGATTCACAGAAGATTACTAAGTCCCATGAGGTCTCTAGGCTGAAGCAGGGAAACTGAGTCTGGAAGTCTAGTTGCAAGGTCAGACCCAACACATTGAGTGTAAGGTCCTTAGACACAGCGCAGATCCCTGACGTTGGCTGCTGATTTGAGTTGTCATCTTAAGTACTCACTTTGCACTTTGAGAATCCATACTGCCATTTATCCCATTTCATTGAAAATAATGGTTTGTGGATGTATCTCCTGGTTTCCTTGAGGTGGGACTTAATAAAGGTCACCCTTGTGTCTCTGGGATCCGACACAGTTGCCACCAGTCTCCTCTGGAGTAGTTGTTGGTTTCAAAACTCAGGAGTCCCCTGGGTAAAATTAGAAACCGTACATGGAGGGCAGCATATGAGGTTTCTCTTGGGTGACCAATGTGTAGATCTCTGCACCCTTCCAGAACCTTGAAAGTGTATATTGAAGCTTTAATGGTGGTCAGTCACATATACCGTCCAGATGGTTTCACCAACACATTGCTCTCTCAAGTCTGCATCCTTGAAAATAGCTCCCACTGTGAGAATGGTGGGTGGAACATATATTTCAAGCATAGGGAGGGTGAGTAGCCTCCAATTGTCTTGGTCCACTCTCAGGTCAACCAGTGATTATGTCCTCTTGATGACCTCCTCACCAATAGTCAAGTTGCCAGATGGGGTGAGGTGAAGCATGAAAGCTAACAGGACCAAAAGGGTCTGATCCATTGACTAGGCTTTTCTGTTTGACCTTCTCAAGATAACTCGGGTAAATAAAGTTTGCTGTAGGGATATACAATGATTTAGTACTCCAGTTAGAACTAAAACTGGAAAGCTCTCATGTACAACTCAAAGGGATGATAAAGTACCCTCATTCACCTTCTTTCTCTCTTTCTCTTTCTGGACTTATCTCTGAATGTTAGCTTTGTTTTTCTTTCTGTGCTTTTAAGGCTTTTTCTGCTTACTCATAGTTTCTACTGCCTCATAATTTTGTATTGCACATGCTTTTGGCTCACCATGAGCCCCACTCTGCTTCATGGCATTGTTTGAGCCTCAATTCATACCACCAAAAGGTACACTCTGTCTGCATGACTTAATTCAAATTTAGGAGACAAAGAACTCAGTTGTACCAGCTCATCTTTTTTTAATAACAGCAAAGCCAGAGGCTAGCTTAGCTCAGGTGCTCATCATTAGCTTAATTGCGGGAAGCATGGATGGGGGAGAGAGGAAATAAAGAAAAAGAATGCGCAGTATAAAATGTAGTTGTTCAGATATCAGAGGCTGAGTGTGGAAATTTTTCCCTCAAAAGACGGTGTAGGTGAGCAGATATCAATTAACACTTCTAATTCAGGAAATGAGATGAATCCTTGGAGAACTGAGAATTAATTGGGGAGTTTAAAAATCATCACTAAGTACTGAGGGTCAAGAGTAGGCTTGAGATAAAAATGAAACCAAATATTCTGCAAAGTCCAGCAAAGGCCTGGAAATAGGAGAAGGCAATGAGCAATCAGAGAAGAAGGCTAAGAAACCTCTCTGATAGAGGCTGGTCTATTTCTTTTCAGAGGTTAGCATCTCCTACTTTATTGGGCAATGGGGGAAAAACAGGGCAAGTCCTCAAGCCCATACACATACAAGGAAATGTATTAAACTAATCAAAAAAAGAACTGAAGGGATGCTGAGAGTTTGTATAATTATAGTTAGTATGCTCCAATGCTCTGGCCCTCATTCATTGAAGACTCGGTGTCAGGATTGACATAAGTGCTGGAAATATGGCAACCTTCGCCCATCTTGACACTCTCAATCTCCTTTCCCTGATTTGTTTTTGTTCACAGCACTTTCAACTTTCTGAAGTACTACCTATTTCATTTCTTTATTTTTTATTTCACCTCTGGAATCTAAGATCCAGTCTCAGTCATTTAACTCAACACAACATACACAGTACTGGGTAGCAGGACACTCTGCTCCATATAATCACTCGGGAGCCCAGGCTGACAAGTCTCCACCCTCCTTTGACACTGTCACCTCAACATTATACTTCAAAATTTGCTGCTGCAGGAGAAGAGAATAAGGATAATTCATAACTCTCTTCATATTTGCTCAATCCTTACTCCTTGCTCCAATATGACTACATCTTCTAACATGATCTCAGGGAAGGCTGGGAAGGTTTCCCATGTATCTCCAACAGAGGAGAGCTGTTGTAGCAAATACATTCACCTCTGTCATAGTCAGTGACCAAGGCTGTGGAACTATCACTGATATTCAACATGAAAAGCTCTTGCAGAACCAGAATTGACTTTTTGGGTTAAGTTGTTTGGTTTAACATTCAAAATACAGGGATAGAACTAAATAATAATAATTACATAAATGTTATTGCATATGTATGAGCAACACTTGAGGAAATTTTTTTCAATAAATTAAAGGAAAAAAAATCACACAAGAATGTCAAGAAATGGTCACTGACTCACTCAACTGATTTAATCAATAATCTCTGGCCTGCCATCTGTATCTGAACCAGCAGCACTCAGTTCCCTTCCCTTCAATGAGAGGGAATTTGCTTTACGTCATATTAGCATGAAATTGCTTCAACTGAATCCATCTTTCTGAATAGAGCTATTTGGGCCTGACCTCTAAGGCCCCATTAAACAGTAAGAGCTAGTCTTTACTATCTTCTAAAGACAAGAGATTCTGGCTTTTTATCTTATTATGAGGGAAATTCCATCATACCAGCTCAGTTACTGACCTTGAACACTCAGGAGGACTTGTGTGTAGTCTCAACAAGTCCAGTTTTCATAAATTTACCATGCTCCTTGTGGGAAATGTTTGTAGAAAGTGGTTGCATGAGCGAACAAGGAGAAATGTTATATTCCTTTTAAATTCTTTTAATTTTAATTTCTGGATAGACTAGTTGATAAATTGGCTTATTCAAGCAAAACAAGTAAAATATTAAACATTTTTAAATGACATTCTTTTCATTACTATAAATGTATGTTCATTGTAAAAGATTTTTAAAAATATACAGAAAGGCACACAGAATGCAACTTAGCAACAAAGACTCAGAAAATATATTAAATATATTAATTGTCACCTGTTTTGTGCAAGCAGAATGTTAGGCACCAGAGATAAAGCAGTGGGTAAAACATAGGCTCCCTATCCTCATGGAGTACTATTCAGAAATAATCACTCTTAAGTACTTAAGTGTTAAACTAAACGCCTTCCAGTCATTTCTATTTGTTTATTGTATTTTTTAAAGATTTTTTAGAGTATTTTTATGTTCATAGCAAAATTGAGAGTAAATTGCAGAGATTTCCTTTATGCCCTCTGCCCCAACATGTGCATAACCTCTCCTATTATCAATATCAACCACCAGAGTGATCCAGTTATTACAACTGATAAACCTGTATGGAGACATCATAATCACCTGAAGTCTATAGTTTACCTTAGGGCTCACTCTTATACCTTCTATGGATTGGGACAGGTGTCAAATAACATGCTAACATTTATCCACCTTCACATAGTATCACACAGAATCATGTTACTGCCCTAAAAACCCTCTGTACTGTTTCTATTCATCCCTTCCCCCAGCCCCTGGCAACCCCTGATCTTCTTACTGTCTCCATATTTTTGCCTTTTCCAGAATGTCATACAGTTGGAATCATACAATATGTAGACTTTTTAGATGGGCTTCGTTCACTTAGTAATAGGCATTTATATTGCTTCCTTGTCTTTTCATGGCTTCACAGCTCGTTTCTTTGTGCTGAATGGTATTCCATTGTCCGGATGTACCACATTATCTGTTCACCTACTGAAGGACATTGTGGTTGCTTGCAAGTTTAGACAGGTATGAGCAGAGCTGTTCCAAGTACATCAGTGTGCAGTTTTTTGTATGGTCCTAAGTTTTCAACTCCCTTGGTTAAATACCAAGCAGCAGGATTGCTGGATTATATGGTAAAAAAGTATGTTTGATTTTGAAAGAAATTACCAAACTGTCTTCTAAAGGGCCTGTACTATTTTTCATTTCTGTCAGCAATAAATGAGTTCTTGTTGCTCCACACTCTTGCTAGTATTTGATATTGTCAGTGTTCTGGGGTTGGCCAGTGTAATAAGTGTGTAGTGGTATCTCATTGTTTTAATTGTTATTTCTTTTATGACATATGATGTGGGTCATCTGTCATAGCTTATTTATTTATTATTATTTATTATTACATCTTTTTTAGTGAGATGTCTTTTAAGGTCTTTGGCTCACTTATTTAATTGGTCATTTGTTCTCTTATTATTTAGTTTTGAGAGTTATTTGTATAGTTTGGGCAACAATCCTTTATCAGATGGGTCTTTTGCAAATGTTTTTTCCCATTCTGTGGCTTGTTTAACATTGCCTTTCACAGAGCAAAAGCTTTTAATTTTAATGAAGTTCAGCTTATCGATTATTTCTTTCATAGATTGTGCCTTTGGTGTGATGTCTAAAAGTCATCACCATACCCAAGGTCATCTAGGCTTTCTCCAATCTTATCTTCTAGGGATTTTATAATCTTGGGTTTTACAGTTAGGTCTGTGATCTATTTTGAGTTAGTTTTGTGAAGGGTGTAAAGTCTGTATCTAGATTCATTTTTTTGCACATGGTTGGGCATCTAGTTGCTTCAGCACCATTTGTTGAAGAGATTATCTTTGCCCCATTGTATTGTGTTTGTTTCTTTGTCAGCAATCAGTGGAGTATATTAATGTGGGTCTATTTCTGGGCTCTCTATTCTGTTCCATTGATTTATACTTTTCTACTGTTTGGCCAACATCACCTTGTCTTGATTACTGTAGCTTCCTTCCACTTATTTTCATTTTTATTTATACACCCACGTGCACACTTCAGAAGACTGAAGAAAATGGGTATGGTCACAGTTTATAGCTGCTTTGAGTATAGGCTATTCTTAAATCAAAGTCATTCTCAGAGTGGGTGAGAATTCTCAAACCCTCCAAATCAGGAGACATGCATTGAACTGACATTATAGATTACAACAAGTGAGTGAACGTCTGCATCTGCCCCATGATTTTTCACAAAATTAACACAATTCAGAACTACATTTCAAGTGTGTGGAAGGCACCTTTAAAGTAATCTAGCAAATGAAACCTCTCCAGCCATTACAAGGTTTAATATCAAACTAAATTCTTAGTTAATGTTAAGATTAATACTGACCTTAGCCAGATTCCAAATTTCAGCCAAAACAAATAGATTCCATAGAGACCAGAGTTCAGATTCAGCCCAAGAGCAGGGTGAGTCTGGATAAAATTTAGTAAAATAACTCTTCCTTACTCTATAAATTCTGTCATAATGCTTTCTGTTACACTCTCATTTATTTATGGTCAGGTCCTAAGAGTTCTTAGTTCTTACTATGACAGGTCAAGTAGGATACAGACATAGACCAAATGTAATAATACATTAAAATGGATCAACTTGTATTTTCCTTTTCTTTTTACTATTCACATATATATATATATAGTAATAGTAAAGGCAAGTCCTGAGGTTAAAAAGAGAATCCTAAGAAGAATATAGTGGCTGTGTTGCCATGTTTTATTTCTATTTTTAAATTTCTCGAACACTCTAAGAAAATCCATTAAAATCATATATTGGGGCATAAGGAATTACAGGGAGGGTGACTCAGAGAAACTAAACATCAGGTTGGCAAGTTGAACACCTAACTACCAGGTTCCAAGCCAACAGTGATGGCTCAGCCTCTGAGTTTCTTAGATGGGTTTTTTATAAAAAATTTAGAGTAGAAATGGATTGTTCTCCATCAAGAGCTTAATTCTGTCTCAATCTGTCTTTAACCATCATGGTTCAGAAGGCATCTTTTTTTTTTATGGTGATAAATTAAATGGTGGAGATGCTCAGAAAGAATAAACTAACTGTCCATTCAGAGTGTTGAGTATTGAAAAAAGAATGTTATTTGCCTACTGTTCCCGAGGTTTACGTTTTCCTCGTGTTGCACAGGTGATTTTGTGTCTGCTGTGTGTCTTCCCTTCTTCAGATGTGGCTGCCTTTCTCTGACAATGGGAAGGTGTTTCCCTGCCTGGGATGGTGACTGAGGATGAAGTCCATGAAGGTGTTTAGGCTCACCTGGTGTGATGTTTGAAGGAGTCAGCTGCAAGCATTCTAAAGGCTGAAGTGGCTCTAGTGGGAGAAGCAGCTGGGATGCACGTGGTCACATCATCACAAAACTGAAAAAATAGCACGAAACCAACACCAGAAACTAGCTTTGCATTTGTGTGGAGGGCACAGTTTACACTTCTCTTCAAGGCTGATTAATTACACAATATGCATCTAGCAGTCACTTGTCAATTATAAGCAGCAGGCAGCAGATGATACTATAACTGTCTGCTCAGTAGTAATTTTGAAGAGGAGTGTTAAAAATAGAATTGATTTAGGAAACAATGTAATTAAATAAGCAGCCAAGAGAGAAAATACACTTCAACTGTTCTTATTGTCCTACTCCTCTCTTCTCTATGTGGGTAGGGGAAGTCTTTTCTTAGGGGTTGGTTGTGACTACTAATTTCTGAGAGGATTCCAGTGTTGCCTTTGATTGTGACATGATTTATAAGGGCAGCTACATGATGTACAGAAACACATCTAGTGTATACCAAATCTACTCAATTTAAAAGTTTTCTCTTAATGTTGTCGATGTTTTAGAATAGTAGAAACTTAAGAAGAGAATTGAGGGAAATTGCACGCAAGGAAGGAATCCTCTTTATTTTAATAAAATGTCCCTGAAGCACTTACTAAGAGCATGGACCAGTAACACTTTATGATAACCATCAAAAAACTACTACCAACAGCCCAGCAACAATGCTAACCGACCAACCCACCCAGACACTTTACGGTCTGTAGAAGTCTTACAGGTTAAATCAGATCAGTATTTTGAAAATCTGATTCAAATTTAGTCTTTATCTGGAAGGATAAAATAAAATGAAATATAACAGCAAATTATATGCCTATCTATTCTGTACTCAGCCTGAAAAACTAAAATCTTTAAAGAAAGACTTGAGTGTAAATCCCTTTTGATACCTAGAAGCCTTCTGAACTGTAATGTTTGAGGGATGCAAACATAATATGAATATGAATTACCATTATTACCTAAGACTTTCCTTTTAGCAGAGTTGGAATGCCGCATCATAGCTGTCAGGAACTGAAGAACATTGGTGAACAATTTTGTCAGGCTCTCCACTCCTTGGAATGTTCCATCCTTCCATTGACACATGCACATCTTGCCTAGGATGTGCTACACAGACACAGGGAAAAATCAAGAACCCTAGAAAGGGTTTGGTGCTATTTGATATTACCTGAAATGAACAGAATCTGCTCTTAATGCCCTTCATAAATTATTCAACTCTTTCCTTGGCTTTATTAAAAAGAGGCAATATCAGTGTATATATTGGTGAACAACATAGCTTTTGAAGCAAGACAACCTGGGGTTTAAATTCTGCTTTGTCATTATATTTAGATGATCTTAACCAATTTGTCTCATTTGTTAAATGTCAGTTTCTAAATCTGCATAAATCTTAACCATACTTCATAACCTTTTGCCTAATACTGCCTGGTGTACAACTGTCAAGTAAGAATGATTAACTGAGATGATTTCTGTCTGCCTATCTTCTACTAGGTGTGTGTATGTGTATATGAGTGCATGTGTGTGTGTGTACACAAGCACAGTATTTGCTAAGTAAATAGTCAATACAAGGTAGTTATATAATAGCCTCAGGGCCTTTCTTTTTGGTATTTTCAACCTGCAACACTCATGGTCAGATTTTTCACATCTCTTGTGAAGTTCTTATTTGCAAACAACAGAAACCAGCTCTGGCTAATAGAAGCAGAAAAACAAATGTATTAAAAGATTCTGCTGGGGGAGGTATAAATTTGGTGGCATGCATGTTGGTACAACTACTTCAGATAACTGTTTGACATTGTCTACTAAAATACAGCAATTCTACTTCTAGCTATCTACCACACAGAAAAAAAAATATACCTATGTGCACCAAAAGGCATGGGTAAGGATGTTTGTAACAGTATTATGTGGAATAGCTCCAAACTGGAAACAGTGCAAATAAATGTCCACCTGCAGTAAAATGTATAAATTATTATATGTTCATGGAATGGGATACTACACAACAATGTCAGTGAACCAATTATAGCCATACGCACTGACATGATAAATCTAAAACACATAACATTAAGGCGAAGCATGCAGATCCAACAGCACACATTTTGTGTAATTTCATTTATATGAAGTTCGAGAATGGGCTTGGCGGGCACCAAGGTGTTAGAAATCAGGAGAGTGGCTTCCTTTGGAGGCATGACTGCGGGAGTTTCCACCTCACAGGGTCTGGATTGGGGTCCATGTTGCTGAGCAGGAGACGGCCTGTCCCAAAGGAGGTAGAACTACTCTCTTCCTTGACCTGAGAGGTCTGGGAAGCCCCAGACTGCCTTGATTAGAGGTGTGTGAGGACAATCAGACTCACTTACCGGACAAGGGGCAGAGGTGACTCCATGTCCTAAAACATACCTCCTGTTTATTTTTACCTTTCAAAATAAAATGTCAGATAAAATGTCATTGGCATATATCCTCTCTACTAAGATAAATATTACTGTAAATTCTATTTCTTTTTTGTTTGAGAGAAACTGATATTTGTGTGGTACTATACATCCTAGTTTGTAAGTCTTCGTCATATGCTTTATCTCATGGAGTATTGCTTTGAGGATTAAAGTCACTGTTAAAAATGTGTGTATCACTATGTCTGGCCAGGGTGGCCATTGCTAAGAAAGCTATGAGAGGGAGGTGGGGCATGAAGATAAAAGGTAATATTGTCTTTATTTTCTTCTTGAGTAGTCAGAAAAAAACCGGCTCCACCCCAGAGCTTCTGACACTAAATTCTGTGATCTTCAATCTGAATAAAGTTTGGATAATGGATCACATCTAATAAAGAAATCAAATAGCTGTCTTAATGATTGAAATGTAAAATAAGCACCCACTGTTGTGTCATGAACCATATACTAGATGCCTCCTGGGCACATCCGAGTAGTAGTCACCCCAGGTCTTCTGAAGTAGGCTGTCACCAGGAGCAGCCCATCTGTTGGTGGGTCAATAACTGCTTCCATTAAGCACCTTTCCTGTCCCTGAGAATGATAATGATAATCACATTAAAGTACTCCAAAAGTATATAGATCACATGGTGTGGAATCTACAATGTGGATAATATTTTTAGGAATGTTTATTTATTTATTTTGGCCCTGTTAAACTGGAGATGAAAACAGGGAGGATGATTTTAGCTCATAAGTCACTGTAAGGGTATAACATGTTATCAGGGAGCCCCAGGACCCAGTGATGGGGCACATGCAGTATTGGGTACCCCATTGTACCTCCCCCTCTCAATTGAAATCATTGACTACTCCTCTTTGCTCTATTTCCTATTCTAATCTGATCTGTATTCTCCATTAGTCATTTCCCCCTTACTGTGAATTAAAACCATCATTGCCATCTCCCCCAGGGTAATTTTAAATTAAAGCCTTTTGCTAATTATTAATTACAGAATGAATGTTTTTTCCTTAGAAAAGAAGTTTCAGGTGCAGGTAATCAGTGGGTGGGGTATCCTTAACCTTTGCACTTGAACTTGCATGGCTTATCTGCAATCTGGGAGAATTACGCCCATGGGTTATGGCTCCATTTGTGACCTGCCAACTGATCTCACTTAATTTCTAGTAACACAAGACATTTTTAGGGTGACTGGTTAAGGGCTATTACTGTTTGGAAATGTTATTACTGCACCTACTTATTAAAAATATCAGAGTAACTCTGAGCAATTTTTTAGCCTCAAGGAGAAGAACTAGGTTCAGAGCTTAAAAATGAGTCCAGAAGTTACTATAAGGAAGATATAAGAGAACAGCTAAAATGCATCTGCCTGGAGAACAGAGAAAAGCCTGAAAATGGAGAACAAAGGCTTATTTCCTTTCCCTTAAAAGTTGTGTTTGAATATAGAAGATGCATGAATATTTTCATTTTTTATTATTTTAGCATTGCAGAAAATGTATGCTGATATTGATTACTTTCATCTCTGAGAACAGAAATTTTGTCTGTATAGTCTCAGAATCAAAGCTTGGCTTGAGCCTATAGTTCAATACACAGGCACTTGGACAAGATGAAGCCCATACATTTTCAGACAGTAATTTTTTTAGTGATTTTGGAATCCAATTTGACTATTTTTTTCAGTTGTATTTTTGCCTGAGCTCCTGACTTGCAAAAGCACTGCAATGTATCAAGTATAGTTTATCAGTCTTCTAATATCATATCAAGATAAATTTGCCTACGAGTTTCACCTAGTAGGCCATGTGTGCCTTGGCAATTTATATAGACACACCAACTTTTAACATACAATTGAATTTTTGTCACATTTTTTTTCAAGTGCTTATTAACAGGATTGGTGATTGTCTCGCACTGCTTTGGTACCTGGCAATGGTGTTTGATACCTGGAAATGTTCAGGCTTTTAGCAGGGCTCCTGGCTTCCTTGTTTGGAGGACCCTCTGCAAAATGCAAATGTAGGGCCCTTGGTTCAAGAAGCAGGAAAAGAATGCCAATAAATGTGCTAAAGCACTGAGTGTTTTCCTATCTTTTGCAGCCTCTGTACTAACTTGTTATGGTGTTTTTTATTTGCTGTTTCTTGTCATTTCTAAGTAAAGAAATATTCAATCAAATTATTATTGTGAATCTTAACATTTATATCTATATTGAGCAATGTCAACTTTAAATGTAAATATAGGAGTATTTAACTTGTGTGCAGACTCACTGAAATTAAACGATTAGTATTTAGTAGCTAATATTTATTTCACTCTAACAGAACAGATACACTGGTAAGTGTTTTTATTCCACTTCTTGATACACACATATTCTACCAATACTTTCTATTTCCTTCCAGCTTATTGATGAGTAATGACTAAAAGGAAAAAGCACTATGGATTTCTCTGTCTTTTCCTTTCCTTCTGTACCACTGTTTTCAGCATAAGTGGCGGGCTTACAGGACAGTAACACAAGTAAAGAAGGATAATAAGGTTCCTTGGTTGTTCATGTTTCTGAAAACACCATTGCCTCTATGTTGTGTCTGAAGAAAGAGCAGACTTCAAATGGAAGGCATAGTCTCTCACGGCTGTCAGCGTCCTTGTTTACTCAGTTGTAGACATAGCACACTTAGACCTTGTACTTGCTTGAGTCACTCTGAACTCTCACACATGGAGGCTCCGCTGGAATTTTGTGCTCGTGGTGCTATCAGATTTAACTTAACAAAACCAAGTTTAAAGATAAAATGATGAAGAATTTTTAAATGACAGCAACAGAGCATTATATCAAGTGTGGGGGTCTTCTAAGCACTGAGTTCCCTGAGCCCGCACAGAGCACACACCCAAGGAGCAGGCCCAGAATGTCAGAGTGGAGCAGAGTGAAAGTATTTTGTTACCAAACAAAGGGAGTATCTACTGTAATTCACTTATATCTTGATAATTTATTCATGTGCCTGGGCACACGTTGTTCCTCTGCCAGGGAACAAAAGCACATCTTAGTCTAAAAGTTAAGGTGAATCAATGTGTGGGTTTTCATACCCTGGGTTGACCCCTTCCCTTTCTTATTCCCCAAGGACTCTAGAGGGTGCCTCTGCTCTCTTGGCTGGGAACACAGAGACACAATACTAACTCCATGTCAAGACAGACACACAAAATGGAGTGGGGCCCAGGCAAAGAGTCAAGTCACACTAAAAAAAAAAACACCTTTCATATTGTTCAACAGTTAGCTTTGATGAGGGTGATAGATTGATTCTGTTGAATCCAGTTTCTTCTCTATATCCCCAAATGTCACCACCTTATTTCAGTCCCAAGGATCCCGCCTGATCTTCCGGCCTGCAACCTCACACTCTTTTATTAACATTCTCCGCCATGACACCACAGGGATTCTTATAGAGCATTTGCCAATCCAGGTGCTCCTTGCTGAAATATTTTCTGGCTCTTTCATATCACCATGATAATCAAGGTCTTTCATGGTTTGGCCCTGCCCCTCTCTGCAGTCTTCTATACACCCTTTGACCGTTCAGACAATTTGCAATTATTCAAATACATTTGCTCGCTTATCTCTCTGTTCATGTGTATCGACCTACTGCCTGGAAAATGACTTCATTTTCTTTGCCTGTCCTTCTTTTGTCTATTAATTATTGTCTTTGGGATTCATTCATGTGTTCATTAACCTGTTCATTTATTTACTCAATAAATATTTGTTGAGTGCCATGCTACACCACTGCAGTCTGGGGACACAGTGATGGACAAGAACAGAGAAGGTCCTGATCTTTGGGGAGCTTAGGGTCATGGGGAGTGGAGACAAATAATAGGTGTCAGACATTTTTGCCATAGCATCTTTGCTGCAATCATTTTCACCACAAATATTTTAACTGCATAACTAATTGTAGCATTTTTCTCTAAAAGAAAACTACAAAAAATAAGAGGGGCATTCATTACAAAGGACATAGTGAAACATAAAGAATGAATAACAAAATTTTAAAAACTACTGTGAAATGCAACATATTTGAGTATATTTAAAATGTGTATAAGTTCATGGAAGTACTGTGCAAATGACTGATTTTATTTTGTAGATTGTACCTAAGCATTTGTCTTTGATTCATGATATTCCAAGTTTTTTATGTGTTGATTTGTGTCCTCCTTCAGCATCACACTTGTTCTTTCCTTCACTGAAGTATCTTCCTTCATTAAGAGAGCTATGCCCACAGACTAGGGTGCATATTGGTAACGGAACTTCGTACTGTGTTGTGAAAGGCCTCTTATACTGTTGTTTGTTCTTGGCATATTGTCACATGTCTGTTGATAGATGTTCCAAAGTTCTGTGAGAAATGTGGGCTCAAAATTCTTTGCCACTGTATAAACCAACACAAAGGCTATAATTTATGATATAAAAATGGGAGTACTATGTAAATGGAGAAATGAAACCAAACTGTCAACCAGTTACTTTTTTATCTTTTACAGCAAAATTACCTTACGGCCAATTGGTGATGCAATGAAAATCTGCTCAGCAAAGATAATTACAGGGAAACTACCGAGAACCCACATGATGTGTGTTCTGTTGTTAGAGTCACATAAGTATATGCACCATAAAAAATGCCCAAATCAAAGACAATTCAGATATGGGTTCCAGAGGAGAAATGCTTTGTGGGATGAGAACCTAGGAGGAGAGTCTAACCCAGTAGGAGTCACAGTTGAGCTGCATACTGAAGGGTGAACTGGGGCAATGTGGAAAAGGGAGTGAGGAGGAGGCTGAGTGGGGTGCTTAGGAGGTGGGAGAGTGTTTTCAGAAGGAGAGAAGAGCAAGCAGAGGTTCTGTGGCTGTGAAGAACTGACATTCAACACCAAAAGGAGGAAAATGGTGCAGTAAGAGTCAGGGAAGGTAGCAAAGGGCTTGACCAAGAAGGGCCTGGTAGGCCAAGACAAAATTTTACTTTGCTTCAAAGAGCAGTAGGAAACTTCTGAAGTGTTTAGTTTAAGGGGAAAGGTAGTAGAGCATTGGGATCATAATTCAGTTCATCTTTAGAAAGATCTCTCAATCTTTCAGGTATGTGTGGAGAACAGATCTGAGGAGAGCAAAAATGGAGAATCTTCCATAAGTCTAAGGAAGAGATGCCTATGGGTAAAAGTAGATAGAAGTGAGGTTACCACTTCTGTGAAGATTTCCCCATTTCCCTAACCCTCACCCACTCTGCACCCTCAAGTCTGGATTAGCATTTCTTCCCTGGTGTACATGTGGAATACTGTGTTTCTTTTTCATTTCATCTACACTTGTTCCATGGGCTTTAACATTATCCTCATTTTCTGTGTAAGGAAGTTTAAGGTTTGGAAAGGTGGAGCAACTGGCCTCTGTTCCCACAGCTAGCAGGTGTCAGGGCAAGGTCTGTGCGAAGGGCGAGTGTGGGGGTGAGAAAGAATGAGGAATAAATAAGCAGAGTGTATGCATGGGAGAAAACATAATATTTTGGCTGCAGCAAAAGGTTCAAGTTGAGTCAGGATGGCAGGTTAAGGCCAGAATGTGATAGAAACTTTACACTGAAACCAGAGCGGTGAGTACCCAACACACACCGGCATGCAAACACACCGTCCCTCCTTGCGCCTCACCTGCACCCTCACCATGTCCTTCCCTTCTCTTGGAATCCTATCAAGAGTCTGTACGCCTTGTCTCTACCTCCTTACGCCCTAGACACTTGCAAGGAATCGCTCCAAGCTCAACCTCCACTTAAAAGCAGTGTGGAAGTTCTAATGGTTTTAATTCCAAATTGGTTTTAAGTCTCTCCTCTTTCTAGTTTCTTCTGCTGCTTTGTTAGTCCAGATTCTCAGGCAATAAGCCTCTCTTTCCTGGTTTGTGACAACAGCAGCCTAAATAGTTACCTAGTTTACAGTCTTTCCTCCTCTCAAATGCATGCTTCCATCTGCTAGCCCAGAAATCCCTTTAAACATTGTCACAGCAGAATCAGGTGCTTCCTGCCTACCTTTCCTGTGCCATCTCTCACGGCTCTGTCTCACTTTGAGATCTAATAGCAGCATATTGTTTGGGGTTCACATAAAAACTCAGCATTTCTTTTTATTTCATACTTCTTGCACTCATGATACTTCCTCTTCCTGAAACACCCTAACTTCTCTCCTTAGCCCCAGGCCTGCCCTTCCCTCCCTGCCCCAGGCCTGCCCTTCCCTCCCTGCCCCAGGCCTGACCTTCCCTCCCTGTCCCCTACACCTTCTTTGGCTCCTAACTTTTGTTCTTCCTTCCTCCCATACTCAGCCCCTACACCACCTCCTCCTAGAAGCCTCCTGGCCACAAGAGCTCCTCTCCTGGCTGGTCGTAATGCTCTTCCTTTTGTGTCCACTGAATCTTCTGCAGACCTGTATCCTTAGTATGCACTGCTCATTTTGAATATTTTGTTTACCTCTCTCCTCCACTAGACTTGGGAAGTCCCTTGAAGGTAAACAGCATGTCAGTCACCTGAGCACCTCGCCCCAGGGCCTGCTACATGCGGATGGACAGAATACCACCATTTTAAACTCCTCATCTGGTTTGTTACGGGTCACTACAGCACCCTCCCCCCAGTTCAGGAAACCTTTTTCTGCATTGCCTAAAAGTTCCCCAAAGCCCTTCCTCCTGATGCTGATTCTCTTTTTTTGCTAGGATGCCTTGTATTCTAGAGCAGTGGTAACCAAGTACCATGGACTGGGTGGCTTAACGGAAGCTTATTTTCTCAGAGCTCTGGAGGCAGGAAGACTGAGATGGAAGTGTCAGTAGAATTGGTGTCTTCTGAGACTTGTCTCCGTGGCTTGTGGATAACTTCTTCTCCCTGTTCTTCACCTGGTCTTTCCTGTGTGTATACCTGTGTATATATTTCCTCTTCTTATGAGGACCCCAGTCATTTGGTTAGGGCGCACTCTAATGACCTCGTTTAACTTAGCACCTCTTCAAAGACCCTACCTCCTACTAGAAACACATTCTGAGCTACTGGGAGTTAGGACTGCAACGTATGCCTGGGAGGAGGCGGTTTGGCCTGTACCATGCCTCTTACCCTTCGATGCCAATCCCCAAATCTGCTGCCAGTGTCCAAGCAGCTGCCATCTGCAGAGGCAGGTCACAGAATCCCCAGCTCCCTCCCTGTGGTTGAAAGCTCCCTTGTATTCACTTGAGGTTTTGACTTCTTAGAGTCCATACTTCTAGATTGATTTTGGGTGTGAAGATGACCTCTAGTGACATATGTAAACAGTGGAGAACTAATTCTTCTCCTATATGATGTTTTCCCATGTTTGATAGATAACTTCCAATTTTAATTTTCCTTCCTATCTTTTCTGAACTCCTAGAGAATTTAGGGTTCATACATACAAGTGAATGGACTGTTGTGGTGTAACTACCGCATCTTGGTTTTGACTTTATAAGGAGATATATAATTTTTATGTATTGTTCAGTGTTTTCAGATACATTGCCTTATTGGCTCTTCTAAAAAAAAAAAAGCAAGTTATATACATGCTTTTTATTGCTGAAGAAGTGGAACCCCAAAGAGGTCATATATGACATAAATGTCAAAACCATTCCCAAATCCAAGTCTTCAGAATAGAAGGCCAGGGTTCTTTCTACTGTATCATTGTTAACTTATTTACAAAGTCTAGAGAGCCAGGCATATACTTATTTTATAAGCATTTACTTTTATGAGTCTGTGCTTATTTTATTAACTCATAATTGATTGCTTTTTAAAAAAATTTAAAATAATTGGCTTATTTTATAAGACTTTAATTATATGTTTTATCTTCAATAAATTTTAAATGTATAGTTATGATTTATGGTGTAAAAGTTTTGAATAGTTTTTAAAATTAAAAAATAAATATACCCATTTACTTATTTAATAAACTTCTAAATAATCTATTTGTACCTTTTATAACTTATAATTTATAGTTGTTATAATTTTTATTTTTTTATAAACCTTTATATTATCAATATTTTTATAAACCTTTACATTATTTATCAATATTTTTATAAACCTTTTATATTACTTATCAATATTTTATATGAAAAGTCTTACAAACTTAGCACACAGCTAAGTTACCATATTAGAGGATATTCTGTTGATTGGCACTAGAGAAGGAAACCTATTTATTAAATTATAATAGAAATTCTATATACCTGATATTTCACTCTAAAGAGGGCACCTAGGAAGAATAACAATAAAACATTTGTCATTAACATGAAAAATAATATTAGCACTTACTAAGTAAGTTTCTTTGGCTGAGCCAAATTTTATTTTAAATCCTCCAGATGAGCCTATGATATAAGTGGCATCTCATTTTATGTTTGGGGAAACTGAGCTTGACATGATTCAGTGGTTTACTTGAGATCTCAAAGCTAGCAGTTCTAAGACTGGAATTTGATCCCGTGCCTCTGACTCCGTGCTTATTGTTTCACTGTGACACTAGCTGAAGAAATTACAGGATAGACACATAGTCAGCAATTACTCATTGTAACTGGGGACATACTGGGTACAGACACTTGAAGCCAGTGAAGCCCGTAAATGGGTGTTACAAGGCTTTGGTTGTCTGACACTGACTCACTAACTTCTGTGACCCTTAATGTCCACATCTATAAATATGAAATTAAGATTGTGTGTCTGTGTAGTACATGCATACGTGCATTACATATATATGCGTACAGATGAGTGGTAGTTCTATAAATCAGTCCAATCCTTTTGAAAAGCAAAAACTGAATGAACATGTCCATATTTTTGGCACAGGAATCCTACTCCTGGAATTACATGCTAAAGAAATGATTCAAAAGATTTTTAAAAATATATTGCATAGGTATTAATTATAGGAAAAAGCAGTTTGGTAGTTCTTGAAAATGTGAAACATAGTTACCTCACAATCTAGCATTTCCACCCTTGGGTGTGTAGCTAAGGGAAATGGAAACATACACAAAAACTTGTACATGAATGTTATAGATGCCTTATTCATAATAGCTCCAAAGTGGAATGAAGAGATAAATAAAAGATGGTATCTCATTCAATGGAATATTTTTGGCAATTAAAAAGGATGAAATAATGACTACAACTTGGGTGAATTTTGAAAATATTTTGCTAAGTAAAAGACCACGTTATGTATGATGCTGTCAATATAAAATGTCCAGAATAGGCAAAAATATAGAGCCAGAAAGTAGACCAGTGGTTGCCTAGGGCTGGCGTGGTTGCCTGGGGCTGGCTTGGGAAACAGGAGGGGTGGTGAATGCCTGCTAATAGGTCAAGGGTTTCTTTGGACAGGGGACAATAATATCCTATAATTACATTGTGGTGATGGCTACACAACCCTATGGCTATGTTAAGAAACATGGAGTTGTGAACTTTAAATGGGTGAATTGTGTAGGATGTGAATTGTCTCAATAAAACTTCTTAAAATTTCAGAGAAATTAGAGGGGAAAATGGAAAACATCATCAGTAATCTGTCAAGGTAACAAATACATTACACTCCATCCTGTTGATGAAACATTACTGTCATTAAATATTACAAATCCAAAGACTATGTAACAGCACCGAAAATATGTAATGTGACGTCAAGTGGAAAATGTATAAAAGAATGATGCAAAGTGCTGTCATAGCTAAATGACAAAATGCATTTGGATAAAGGCTGCCAGGAAACTCATCAGCACAGGAATACAGTTAAGGCAATGTGCTTCTTTCTTTCAGAAGTGCCATTAATGTTGTTGAGCGCTTCAAAAGCACTCGTTTTGAGGCTCTTTGTAACGACAGCCTGTGGTAGGTACAGGTGGTACAGGAGATGCTGAAAACATAAGAGAAGGAAGGAAAAAGCACAAGGGACATTTTTAAAATGAGCATGTAAAACATCCAAGAAATGTAAATGTAAATGTGAAAATTGAGTGGAGCATTTAAGGGAAATGAGTACTGAGGGAGGTACTGAAGAACGTGTAAGCCGGTCAGGCTCTGGACGGTTCTGTCCAGGAAACCTAAAACCTGCAGTGCCTGTGCATCTCCCCTGTGACTCCCTCTGCTTGCAGGTTTCAAGGGGAGGGGATTTTCATACCGGAAAAGAGTATGGCGTAGTCTGCAATAATAACCCCAAAGGAAATAGGAAAACAGCAGTATGGACAGTTTACTTAAGTTCACCAAAATGTCCTGGACTGTGGAAAAAGGGAGGAAGTTTGGTCAAGCCTAAGTGAGTCAACATTTAATGGCCCTCCACCCAGTCCTCCTCCCTTCCCAAGGCCACCTCACCTCTGTGTCTGTGTGCTTGACCCTTGCAAGGAAAGAACCCCAGCTGGGATGGGCGGGGTGGACCCAAGTCCCTCTTGGTTGGCTTCCATCAGGTTGGGGGGCTGGAGAGAGCAGGGACCAGAGCAGTGGTGATGATCTTTACAGTGTCCTTTTTCCTGAACTTTCTTCTTCCTTGATTCCCACTAAATGTTTGAAATAACACAGTTCCCTCAATACCCCAGGTCCCAGAAACAGCTCGTAGCTTTGGTGAGGAGTATTTAAAGTGCTAGCAGTTTTTTAGCACTTCTTCAAAAGCACTCTACAGATGCAAGTGCAGTCATTTTAACTCTGGATAAATAATGTGTGACAAGTGAGGCTGGCTAGAAGGATCGCAATCTTTAAAGTAGAATCTGCTTCCACCTCAAAAACAGAAGTGTTGTTCCTTGCCAGGAGGAGTGGAGAGGAGGGGCAGGCAGTTGGACATCAATGTCCTTGTGCTCTAGGGAGTATAAAATCAAGATTTCTGAGGGAGGATGCATTCCTTCCTTCAGAGTTACCGTGAGCTGCCCAGTGATGCCCCATAAATAGATGTCAGCTGGCAGATCCCACTGCTTAAGCAACTAGCTGAGCCTGCCAGACGATCCCTGTGTCCTTCCTCCTTAAAATCCTCGATTATTTCTGTCCTTTTGCACCAGGAATTGCTCTTATATTTCAGGCACTGGGATAAACACTGAAGGTTATAATTACAATTTAAGTGCTTCTTTGGTCTCCCTTTAGGAATCCAGTCTTAGTAAAGTGATACTAGATAACTTTTATGTGGTGGTCTCTGAGCAATTCTGTAGTTTCTTAGGAGTGCTCTGAAGTTATTATTGGAAAAAGATAAGGTGGCAGTAATTGCCTTCATTTTGTAGAGAGCTGATTTACCTGAGGTGTCAACAACTTGTCTCTAATTATGATTCCACTCTGTCTGTCTTCAGGCCCTTGTCCCCACAGTTAGCAGATGGTGAGTTAGACTAAATGTGAGTGAACAGTTAACACTAGCTACCCAGCCACTCAACCACCCAAGCAACAAAAGCAAAACCCTGTGTGGCAAGCCTGCAATGAGGAGGGGAAAGGGAAACCCTATTTAGTAGTAACTATAAGCTCGTAACTGCTCTGTTTTGCATAGGAACCCATTATTTTAGAAATTTCCTTTTATGTATTGCCAGAATCATCACATATTTTCTGACCAGATAAGTGATTTCTAGGTAACAAATCAATGTTTTGAAATTGCTGGGTTGTTTTAGCCTTAAGGATACCCAGTGCAAAAGTATCAAGGGAATCTTTAGTCAAAGAAAAAGCTGCACAGCAAGCTAGGAACACTCGTTACCCGTGGCCTCAGCACCTGGAGCGGCCGCACAGCGAAGGGCAGAGTGCTTCAGATTCGTCTACTGCCTCTGCAGGCCCACTTCCTCGAAATGGAATCATACGTCCTGATCAACACTGAACCTGTTATTCATTTTTTAAATAGTTGCAGTCTCAAGTTGATATATTTTGGGCTTCTCCCCGTGCCATTCAACGTCTTTTTATCTCAGGAAGGTGGATTTGGGAAAGGATCCTTTGGAACTTTCATTCATGGATTCACTAATATGCTTGGGACCTGAGCCAGGGGGTTTGATAGTAATTAAACTTTGATGGCTGGAACATTACCTGTGAAATGAGTTGCTAGACTCAGTTTAACCCTTAATGGGCAGAAATCCATATCCCTAGGAATCCAACCTTAACCTGTGCTTTTAGACTCTGGGAAAAAGTCAGAGGTTTGCACAGCTTCTCCTGAGCGTAAACTGTAGGGCTTCTTCCACAGGAATTAGGCTTCACCTTTCTGGGCCACAGATATCTCCACAGTTAGTCTCTAAATATCCCGTGAGGGGTGTGTAAATAATGCAAACCACATTTTCAGGCAGGGCCACCCTGGTACAAGTAATTTGCCCAGGATAAGATAATTAGTAACAGCAGGGGTAGAGATTCCAGAGGGCCATACTCCATTCCTTTGCTAAGATCACTGAGAAACCTCCCGTTCACTCAAGAAACATGACCAATTAATGAAGAGTGGGAGGTAAGGATGGGCCACACTTGCTGATTCATTTTTAAAGGTCATTTTTATTTTGGGGGGTTATTGGTACCTACAGTTAAGTTTTGTTTTGTTTTTTTCAGGAAAACCTCTTGGTGTCTCCTCTAAAAAGACTGACAAGAGAGTGAAAATGTGTGTAGTGAGAATGAGAGTTAGGGGTTGGCAAGAGCAGGATCTGGACGAGGGGGTGTTTGGAAATTAGGGACTTCATAAAGAAAACGATGCAGCTGACAGCTTACTCTAAGGTAAAGCCCCTTCAGGATATCTTCGTTCATTCAGGTTGTAATGACAAAATGCCACAGACTGAGTGGCATATCAACAACAGAAATTTATTTCTCACAGTCTGGAGGCTGGAGGTCTGAGAACAGGGTCCCAGCATGGTTGGGTGAGGCCCTCTTCCAGGGTGCAGACTTCTTGTTGTGTCTTCACGTGGCAGAAGGGGCAAGTGAGCCCTCCAGGACCTTTATCACAAGGTTGTTAATCCCATTTATGAGGGCTTTACTTCATTACCTAGCCACGTCCCAAAGGCCCCACCTCCTAATGCCATCTCCATGGGGATTAGGATTTCAATATACAGACTTTTCAGAGACAAAAACATTCAGACCATAGCAATGTGTAAACCTGTATTAGATTGTGATGAATACAAAGGAAACTAAGACATGACTCCTGTCTTTCATAGCTCCCATTCCCACAGATAGTGCAGATAGTCTAATAATAGTAAATGGACTCTGTGGTCTACCATGTCTACTACATGGAGAAATTTATTCTGACTCTAGTCACAAGAGTAAAAAATAATAATAATAATAATAATAATAATAACATAATGCTTCTGAGCTGGGCTTTATAGGAAAGGTAGGAAATCATACTCAGATATTGAGGAAAGAATATTTTAGGAGCCAGGAAAACAAGAAACATGGCTTAGATTGGAGTCTGCTCAAGACAAGCACATTGACCAAAGGTGGCTTGAGGTTTGGGTTAAATTGTGAGACACAATTGGACCTGAGGCAGAAAATGTGAACAAGAGCCATATTTGGAAGGTTCTGAAAAGCAGCTAGTGAACTTTGCACATTATCCCATATAGAATCAAAGATTTACAAGCCAGAAATGCACCTTAGGTCTGTGTTTTTAAGCAACAAGATATTCATAAAGTCATTAGCATTTTTGTTTAAAGATTCACATAGTCTGATCTTTGTTCTAGGAAATACCTTAATAGATTAGGCTAAAAATATTCTGCATTTATGTCAACATGTGTGCATGAATTCCTTCAAAATGTCATGAGTAGTTTTGTAATATGTCCCCGTACAAGGTTAAATGAGTTTGCATAGACTGCAAACTGAAGATACCCAGGCAAAACTGCCGACTCAGATATTTCAAGTGACAACCGTTAAGTTTAAGTGCTGGAGGCACTATTGTGAGAAACAAGGAAATGGCTCCATGCATCAGGAAAGCCAGCCAAGTCCCTGAAATCTCTCTCTCTGTTTACTTTCTTGTAGGAACAGCAATGGAAACTTTCAATGTACAACAGCATAACTCCAGTCTGCTTTACAAGCCCTCTGATTGAGAAGCCAGTTGGCAAAGTAAGAATGAATCTATTTCTTGCTGAACAGTTTGATTTGAGCCTATTGCCTGTTACTTCTTTTTGCCTTGTGCTATTTGGGTGATGTAATCAAATTGATTCATGAAAATTTTTGATAAATTCCAAACTGTGAACTATTTGGTTGACCCTCATGGCACCTGACCTAGGCCAAAAGTTGAGCTGAGTGATGTTGATTTGAGATTCTCATACCTGAGCTTTTCATCTTGGTGATATCCTTCCCAGCTCCCTTCATTTTCCTAGTAGCTCAGCTCTTTGACTCATCTTCCCCTGCCTATCAGAACTCATTAGAAGAAAAGTGGGTGCTTTTTAGTCATTTAGATTCTGGGGAGAAAAAACCTTTTTCCTCTACCTCCTTAGGTTTAGAACCTGGGGTGATGCAAATTAAACAAAAAAAAGATAAATAGGAGACAAGGTTTATGACTATCTATGAATAAGGAAGACTTTGGAGAAAAGAAATGAAGACCCAAAGAAGCAGTTAGAGTCAAGGCTTATATACCATTTTAACAAAAAGCAATAAATTTTGGAGAAGTGACAAAAAAAGGAAAAGAGTTTTAGGCTTCTAGGGGTGGTGTATTTTGAGAAGGCATATATATGGGGGAAGCTATGGAAGATAAGAGTTATTTAGTAGGGTTTGTTATGCAGACTTAAGTTGATGCCTTTTCCATTGATAAGAATCACCTCCAATGATTAAGAGTTGTCCTCTTCATCATCTTGGAGGGGAAGGCACCTTTACAAATAAGTTACCTTTACAAAGGGAAATTTTGCCCTGCTTTTAGACAGAAAGGGGGATAGCAGAGAGGTTTTCCTGCATCTGCTGTTTCTCAGTTGCCTTCAGTTCAAAATAATCTATATGCTGAAGCGGCACATTTTGGAGTGTCATATTCTGATCCCCTTCAACATGTTAATGCAAAATGCAGCCACAGTACTACCTCTTTCCAAAATATTATTTAAACTATCTTGTGGAATGTAAGATTTTGCTTCAAGAAGAGAAATTATAGGTTTTTGCCAGAATTGCTACTATTCTGAATCTGAAATCACACCCATAATTCCACCAGGGAGTGTAGACCCTAATGGTTAAGAGTATGGGCTCTCTGGAGCCAGCCTGCCTGGTTCAAATCCCAGTTCTACATTCACTGGCTATGTGACTGAACAAATTACCTGTAAAAAGGGCATCATAATAATACCTGCCTCATGGGACTATCAGCAGACTAAGTAATTTAATATAAATCCACAAGAGCAAGGTTTTATTTTTAACCAAATTTTGTTCACTATCCAAGCACTTAATGAATTATGCAAATGAATTGAATGAATGAATAAATGAAAAGCAATACACATTGTCAGCTTGGAGGAAACACATACTTAATTTCCTTATCTCAAGAAGAGGGAGCTGGAGAATCCAGACACACCTTAGCAGAAGGACCACAGTCTACCTGGGATACCTGCCACCTTCCTGTCCTTTGCTACAGCAGTGCATCTCCAGACCACACACAATCCAACATCGAGGATGAAACACTCACTGTTGGGACAAATCAAAAACAAACAAAAATTCCTTCAACAGGGTTTTTCTTTCCAACTTATAGATACATGTGGGCAGAACTAGAGTTTTTGCAGTTTTGAAAAGGAAATGAATCTACTTTCCTGGCAATTCCTGGTAACTTGCCTTGGCAGCAAGTCCAGCCAAGGCAGCTGTCCTCAGAGTGTGCAATCCCAGCTGAACAGGAAGCCTCTTGCCCGTGCTGTCAGAGGGGCTGATGTTTTGCAGGCATAGCAGGGGAGTGGCCCAAGCTTCTTAGGACTGGGTTTCTATACTTTGTGTTCAGTGAGGTCTGCACTTCCTCTCTGCTGACCTCAGTTCCAAGTGAAAGGAATCTCATTCGGCCCAAAGATTAAAACAATAAACAAATAAAACATGCCCTGAACATCACAAAATGTGTCAGCAGCTGCTCCAGCCCTCACTGCCTTGCCCCTGCTCTGTCCCCCCCAAACCCCCCAGCACCATCTATTTTGTCTTTGTTTATATAGGTTCCAAATAAACCACCACTTTGTGGAGGCAGAAAGAAGACATTTCAAAGGCTGAGATCAGAAATCACGAACCCTGGAGAGATCTCTTTTGACTGTATTTCATTTAAATTCAATAGACAGTTCTGAGTTTCTTCAGTGTTTTCCTAGACTTGATTTCACAGCAGCATAAGCATGGTAGGGAGTGATTTTTTTGAAACACTTTTTTTTTTCAGTGAGCACAAGGGAATTAAGTGCAGTGTGACCATTCTTGGCTCAGTGATACCTCCCTCTGTGATTCTCAGGTCTCTCTCCCCCACTGGGGCAGAGTCAGCAGGTAGGTGTCTGTGCAGTGGCAGCAGGAGGACTGTTTTGGAGTAGAGTGGGAGTGCTCTCAGAGGATACTCTGGCTTTCTTTTCTCCCCGTAACTCTGGCTTCCGGGCTTACTACACTTGCTGTAAAATACTCTAATGAATTCGTTTTGCAATCAGCTCTGCTACCCATCCACCTGGAGGGGGGAAATCATGCCAAAAATGTAAGCAAAGTCAAGCTTTAATTATAGAGGTCAGTGAAAGGCAGTGTTTAGGGTGGTAATTGAAACCTACGGATAATCTTCCCAGAATCCAAACTCTCTTTCTCACTGCCAATAAACTTTCTGTGGGTGAAAAGCTGCAAGCTGGACCCAGATGCAATTTCTACTACCCAAATTATGGTGCCCCAAACTGAACCAAAACCCAGTGTTTCCTTATATGGTGGGAAGGAAGATGTTTAGAAACCGTAATTGGAAAACAAGGTTCTAATTATGAAATTATGAGTCATATAGAAAAAAGAATGTTTTGGAGCCACCTTCAGCCTTACAACTAAATGATAACTCTTTTCATTAATGGTTATGATTAGAGGGTAGGAATAAGGGGGAAACTTCATGGAACAGAGAGGAAAAAGCCAAAGAAATCACTCTGGGCAGCAGGCAAGCAAGCCTGAAATATATGATTACCCACCCTCAGATCAAGAGGAGTTGCAAGCTTTATTTAACATAATTGGAGTCAGCGCCTTTTGAGTAGAGCATACAAATTTATGTAAATAAGAATGCAAATGTTAAAAATTTGTGTCCTGGAATTTCCAGGAGAGGACCTGGCAGCTTTGTCTTCATTGCCTTTGCTGCTGCTAAATACTGTGTTGTGAAAGCTTAAGATGAACTTATTTCCCCTAATCCCACAGTGTTGTAACTAGAGGACTTTCTTTGTAATTTATAGGAGATACTCTGGAGACTGGACTAAGACAGACTGTTTTAATGTATTTGACAGTAAACATGTTCCCCCCAAGAGGTTGTCTGGGCTAACAGCAAATGCCAAAGGGATTTCAGGATTTCAATAAATTAATGGATGATGCAAAATAGACTGTTGAAAGAGAATTAGACAATGATGATGGAGACAAAAGCATGATTTGGGGAGTAGGTAACATTAGAGCATGACATAAAATTCAACTTGCAGGCTTTTCCATAAATTCTTATTGGGGCTGATGGCATGGCAAGATACTGGGCTGAAAGAAGCATTATTTCAACTCAGCAAAACATTTTGCAGATCATGCCAAATCAGGACAACCCAGTGAAGTGCCATGGCCCTGGCAAACTGCGCAGAGTACACATAGCAGGTGGAGCTTTGGGATCAGGGGTGCGTGACCATGGCTATGCTGACCTGCCTTTCTCAAAAGAATTTAGGTGACAGGTAAACTTGTCCTCAGTCAAAAGAAATGTAACTTTAATGCAAGATTTGATCTGACCAGCAGGAAGTGGAAATAAACCACCTTGAAAGCTAGCAGTATTATAAATGGAAGGGTGGCTAAGAAAGTAAACAAGGTTTCATAGGCCTTCTGTATTTCTGGGTGAGTGAAGGGGAAATGAGGAGCTAGGTGGAAATTACTGGATAAACAACAGATAGAAAGAAAGGAACTGGTGCACTCAGAATCAGCAAAATACAGAGCTGCTTTATTTCAAAGTTGGGAGGCTTCTGTGGGAAGAAAAGAAATAGGGGTGTTCCTTTTTACAGATTACTTAGGTTCTTTTAGCACCGGAGGGTTTTTCTTACCAAAGGAAAATTTAGCTTAACAAACAAGGGCCATTTTAGGAATAGTCTGCTAAGTTATCACCTGTTCAGAATCATTCAACATTTTATCATTAAATCATGGCTGGGTCTCAAGTCAATGAAAATCACCTTGGGACTTAATATTTAGGGTTTCTAGTGACCAAGTAAGATGGAGAAGCCAACCCATGAACTAGTCTGTGGTCTACTGCTAGTTCCAAAAAAATATCAAAAGGCAGGGATGGAATGATCAGAAAATAAGAATAATTCTGAGCAAAGCAAGCCACTACTACAATTACTATAGTTGCAGAGAAGCATAATTTTAACTTTTTAAGTGTGAGTATCTCTGTGATTTGATTGGATCTCTTTCTCTATATATTTAGCTTCTGGTCACTGAGTCAACATTTCTTAAGCCAAGTATTTTTCTTCTAGAGTTTCCTGTGACAAGGTGAAAGAAATTTTCAAGTTAAGGAGGAGTCAATTTTCTTCTTCGTTTAAGATTATGGAGGTTTTAGTTGGGCATAAGCCAGATAAGGAGCATATTTTTCAGCCTCCCTTGTAGCTAGATGTGGCTATATTGATGAGATTATAGCCAGTGGGGTATGAGTGGGAGTGATGTATGCAATTTCTGAGTCATGCCCTTCATAGGAAAGGAATGTTTATCTCAAGCTTTCACAACACAACATTTAGCAGCAGCAAAGGCAAGGAAAACAGAGCTGCCAGGTCATCTCCTAGAAATCCCAGGACACGTGTTTTTGCATTAGCATTCCTATTTACATAACAGCAATTCAATTTATGTCCTCCTATATGCATTTAAAAATATTCAGTGCCAACTCCCAAAACCTATAGAAAACAAGTGAAATATGAATAGTTACTATCTGTGGAATATATTTTATTAGGTTTTTAAACTTCATTAATTCAGAAACAGGTAGGTATCAATAAACTATAAAAATGGGAAAACAATAAACTTAAACAGAAATCATTCTTGTTCTGATCTGCCTTTACAGATCAGAAGGCTGAAATGTATGAAGGCTGAAATATAAATGGTATAACATGTATGTACTAAATACATGGCTACATCACAATGTACTTGATATTTAAATATGACCTAAATATTTTGCTAATAGTGCACACACACAGAATCACCAGACTTGCTACTGGGGACTGTGCCATTATCAAAGGTCAGGGATCCATATTCGTATTATAGAACTATTGTTTATTCTTTCTTTACCTCCATGTGCTGACACTTTCCCATTAACACTGCCCCAGTTGCTCTCCAAGAACCCTGTTGAGAAATACTAAGTAAAATACTAAGTGAAACTTCTGATGGAAAAATGCTAAGTAGACTGCTTGGTTTGTTATTGATAGAAAAGCAACTAATTTGTCCCACTTGGGAGTAGAGAAAAAGATGACCTAAGACTGCCATAGGCTATGTATCCTCTCTATGCACATCAAGTAGAAAAAATAATATCACTAAACTCAGAAATATCACTGCAAATTATCTACAGAACTTATACAGAATTTATGCATTGTTTTCCACCTTCTCAGGTCTCTGGCTACCCTTGTGAAAGCCAAAGGAAGCCTTTCTTAGAAATATTGCATTCTAAGCCTCCTATACCAGTCAAGCATCCTCTAAGAAATGAACAGACACTGAATGCCTTCCATGTGTGAGGCAATGTGCTATAAACGGCAATGCAGGGCAGCGTGGCATAAGTGATAACAGCAATAATAATTATTAGAGTAGCCACCATTGTTTGAGGACTCTCTGCCAAATACTAACATAAGTTCTTCAGATCCAGCCTCTCATATAATCATTTTACAGATGGAACCTGGAGAGGATAAAGCTGTCCAAGGTCACAGAGCTAATAAATGGTAGAGTTGGCATCCAAAACCAGGCACGCCTGACTCAAGAACATATACCTAACCGCCTGCTGGAGAGAGGTTTTTTATCAGGGCAATCTCTTTTCTGTGCCTGGTTGAAATACAATCAAAGGTTCCTGAAAGGACACAGAAGGAAGCCAAAAAAAATATGACCTGGCTTTTATTAGGGGTCACTCTGGCTATCATTAACCAACCTTAGATTTTCATTTTCCAAAGGCTCCAGCTATAAATAGCAACCGTGCCCAAGTGGCAAATAACATGTGAGTATGCAGCATTAGGTTGTCTTTTTCAAGGCAGTTGCTTTACAAAGAACTTTAAAGGGGGTATGAACTGCAAAGATGACACCATGAGGTTACTTGGATCAAAATAGTGTTCTTCAGAAGCCATCCCACCTATTTTGGTGTCCCAGTTTATCTCCTCTGGGAGAAAGAGGCTTAGTGCTCACCTAATCCATGAAGCTCTGCATTTAATTTCAAGAACTTGAACACTCTCAGTGAAAAGAATCAAAGTAGTAGTATTTAATATCTTTGAAGTTCAGCTTAATGAAAGAATCACAATAAAGCTGGCGGTAGAGCTGAAATCTCCACTTGCCACTACCGCCTTTCAGGTTTTTCATATATACCATTTGGGTGCCTAGCAAAATAAATGAGTAGGAATGAAGTTGATGGAGAGCAGACTGCATAAAAGTTTATGGTCTGAAGAGTAGGGAGGTAATTAGTGGTGTGATGAACTCCCAAGTTGTGCCCATGTTTTTAAAGGTCATTTCCTGCATTTTATGAGAGATGGGGAATTACATTCAGGGCCCCAAATAACTTTGCTTTTGCTGTTATGAACATTTATTTCCCCTAACCTTACTTTTGGGTTAGTTGATTGCATGTCTGTCTTTCACTGGGGCTTGTGATCTCCATGGCTGGGGGCTTGGGCAGGGCAAGATTATGCCTTATTCATTATTTATGTCCCCAAATCACCAAGCATAATTCTTTCCATATGACACCTGCTTGTTAAGAAAGTGAGAGAAGGGGTAGGAAAAGAAAGGGAAAGAAATGTTCGTATTGTACTTGAGACCACTATTTTCTGACTACCTGGGTCAGGCTGTTTTTCATTCAATGTTTCCTCTTTAACAAACAGCTTAGTGAAAAATTCAACTTTACCTTAAAAAAATTTGCTTCCAGAATAACCCTTAAAAGGCTCTATTCATTTGCAGAAGGCATAAAGTGCACTTCTTATATTGACATTCAAAGGGAATCAGTAATAAGAGACATATTGAGATTAAAATGAAATAGAAAAAAAGAGAGATGTTCTTCTCATGCTTTGTGGCACGTAAGTTGTTTCCTTCCTTTACTGCACCAGTGAAAGTGATCTTGCCAAGGTCAGCAGGAAAATCCTTTCTGCTAAACCCAGAGTACATTTTAGTCCTTCTCTAACTTGACTTAATTGACCTCTTCTTGAAAGTTGTTCCTCTTTTGGCTTTTATGAGAGACGACCATTCTAATCCCCATCTGACCCCAGTCTTTTGCCATTTCATCTTCTCTCAATAATACCTCCAATTCTGTGCTCCCTGGCAGTCCATTTCTGGTGCGCTTTTTTTTTTTGTTAAATCAACTCTCTCCTTGAGCAGTTTTTTAAATTTTCTTGTTTGATTTGCTCAACATGTTCAAGACTAAACCAATGAGTTTATCTTTCTTATCTTCTAATCCCGCTACTCTACAGACATTCTATTCCTCTGTCAGTGAATAGTTCCTACCTTCTGCCCGACAATTCAAGCCAGAACCAGGGGCATCATCTGTATTTCTTCGCTCTCTCTCATCCATTCAGTCAGCAGTTCAATTCACATGGTTCTTGAGGATCTTTATTCAGATGAATCCTTAACATTCACCCTCTCCTTCCCCTTGGGCTTTCCGTAATTCAGAATTTTATCTGGTAACTGATGAATCCTCTAACTGCTTTCCCTATCCTTACTTTTGCCTTCTTTCAGTACCTTATCAATACCACTGTAGAGTAATCCTTTCAAATTGCATATATGATCGAGTTACTTGATTGAGTAAGAGGTGAAATGGCTTCCCATTGACTTCTGACTTAGTCCGGATGGCTCTGGATGGTAGTGAGGATGATACACTTCCCCACCCCAGCCTCAGCCCCTGTTGCTTTTACCCAGCAATCCTACACCCTACTGTCTACTTAATTCTGAGCCATTGTGCATGCTGTTCCTTCTACTTGGTCCTGCCTAATCCCTCCCTCTTCTTCAAAGTCTATCTTACAATTCATTTTTACTTCTCTCACACCCCTCCTATACTTCTCATTCTGGGTTAAAACTGTAGTTTGTATGCTTTCTATTACAGTATTGTTCTCCCTTTTTTGAAATTGTTTGCTTGTATTTCTGTTTCGTCTTTGTATTCCTCAGTGTGTGGTACCATGTATGGCACATGCTAGGTGCTGAATGTCTAGAAATCCTGTTTTTGCTGATGAAAACCTTGTGTATTGATTTCACCACATACCCAGAATTCAGAGCAATTCTTATACTAAGAATTCCTATACTAAGCAATTCTTAAACTGAATTCAGAACTCTTATGGCCACTGACACATTTTAGGATTCTCTTTGCCAGAGTACCTGCCTATAAACTTTCATTAATTAAAGTAAACCTCTCCTCACAGATGACTAAAGCCCATTATTATACCAGAGCTCATCTTAAGAAAAGGAGAGACTTTTATCAGATAAGGAACATGAAGACAGGGCCTTGGCCAATGTGAATTCCTCCCTATTAAAACTGATAACAGTGAGATAATTGAGGAAGATAGGCATATTATCCCATTTAGGTAATTCTTCTCTGTCTTCTTCATTAAATAGAATTGCAGTGGGAGTAAGAACTTCCTCCTGTGGCTTTAGAAGGCAAGAGCGATTATGGTCTTCTTTTTCAGATGCTGTCTATACAAAAAGAAGGGAAAATGGTTATGGCTCCAGCTTGGACTTTTGATAGGGGAAGAAATTTCAGCCTTTAGTACCTTTAAAATATCTGGCCAGTTAAAAAGCAGGCATTCTGATAAGAAAATGCCAAGTATGGGAAGGTGAGAGCTGTGTACGTAAGAATTTAAATGTCCCACAAAGAAGAATTTCTAGCACTAAAATTTATACTCTTTAGTTTTAGTCAATACTGTTAATTCTAAAAATAAAATTTAGTGATATGCTTTAATTTAGGGGAGATGAGATACAAAAAAATCAAGAACCCTCACACTTCAATTCAGCATGGAACAACTCTTACTATGAGAAAAGTGTACATTCATAATTATGTAATCAAACAGCTTTATTAAATATGGTAGATGAGCATCATTTGATCAGTAGTGTTAAGTATTCTGGGAGATACTAAAGAAATTATGTCTATCTTAAGGGATAAAGAGTGACTTTTTCAGCATTGGAAGGTAACTTAAATGTCATCTAGCCTACCTTCACATCTTATGCTTAAATCTGTCCTACAAAACATTTGCCAAACTTCCTGTGATTATCTCCCAATAGAGGGAGGTTTCTGCCACCTGAGACAATTCATTTCATATTTATATAGTTCTTATCATTAATGATGATAAATAAATTTTATTGAATGCTATGTTTGAGACATTGGGCTATGCTTTTTATCTTCAAAAATCCTCTTTAATCTTTATCACAACCTTATAAAGTGGCACTCTTATTATTCCCATTTGACAGTTGGGGAGAAACTGAGGCTTCACGAGGTTACACAAATGCCCAGCATCACACAGCTGGTAAGTAGAGGACCTGGCTTTAACTATATAACCTGCCTTCTTAAGCAGTATACATGTGCAGCCTCTCTAACTCAGCTTCTTCTCTATGTTGACCTGAAATCTGCCTCCTCCTAGCTTCTGTTCATGGGTCCGAATTTTTAATGAGATGACACTAAACATGTCTAGTCTCTTTTTCACATGATGGATCTTCAAATAGTGACCTTATGCATTCTACCCCCTCAGTTTTTTCAGTGGACACACAGTAGTGTTGCTTTTCACTTTTCCTTGTGTGAAATGGTTTCTAGGTCCTTCAACCTCACAGCCACTGGCCTCTGAATAAATCTCTCTTTGAGGTCTTATGCATTTAACACAGCATAAAATCCTATTAGCTTTGTTGGAAGAGTAGAAACACAAAGTTGAGTCATATGCTTGTGGTCAAGCAAAGCCACTAAGTGTTTTGTATATGTGTTGGAAAGATGTATGTCTGCTGTCTTATATTCACACAGTTGAGTTTTGAACTTGAATTTAATGCTTTGTACTTAGTACAAACTGAGATTATATTTTATCTTAGTAGTATGTTCTTATCTTATTGTTCTAGAATACTAAAATAATTTAGGATCTATATTCTGCCACTTACTATTTTTTATTTTTCCCTTTGTATTCATTAATGTTTGCCATGTATTAAGCCACCTCAGACTTCTTGGATTAACATAACAAGTTACCTTGGCTCTTGCCTCCATTTGTCAGAACTTAGGCTGGGCTCATCTTAGTGGTTCTTTTGGACTTGACTGGGCTCACTCATGCATCTGTGGTCATGCCTGCTAAGTCATATGGGGACTGGCAGATCTAGAAGAACCTCAGCTGGGATGGTTAGTCTCTGCTCTACATGATTTCTCATCCTCTAACAGGCTATCCTGGACTTGTCCCTATGTCAGAAGGGGTGTCCCAAGACAAAAATGAAACCAAGAAAGACCTTAGGGATCCTAAGTTCAGGGCAGAGACACCATCATTTTCCCTGTAGTCAGTTGATCAAAACAAGTCCCAGTGCCAGGAGCCTTCAAAGGCTGGGGAAATATTCTCCATCTCTTGTTGGGAAGAGCTTCAAAGTCATTTTACAAAGTGCCTAGATAAAGGAAGATATGAAAATTGTGGCCATTTATTAAATCTACTGCATTAGTAGGTAAATAAAATAGATACGCACATACCAGGCCATTTGTGGGTTTGATAAGCACAGCGTCCAAATTATCCTTAAACAAATTATAGGAATTTCAATTTAATAGGGTCTAAAAATAAAGTCATAGGGAGCATACCATTTCTGCTCTTACAATCCATTTAGACAAGCATAACAAATGCACTGTAAACCATAAAAGAACAAACTTACATGTTAAACTATATGTTCTGTTTGTAAGGAGGCATAATTTAAAGAGTGAAGGTCAATAAGGCCACCACCAGCAAAATGCTTGTAGATGAGTTTAAACTTGATCTGGATTTGAAAAATATATAATAAAGGTTAGAAGCTGTATTGGGAAAGAGAAATGAAAAAAATGTCCTCATTTTTAGGAATTAGCATGTAGAAAAACACAGACTAGAGTGACAATATTAAACAGTTACTCTGAAGAATAAGTGGTAAGAGAAAGGGTGGCTAGGCTATGGGGGATGTATAATCAAAGAACTGGAAGGTAGGAAGTTTAGTCTGAATTTGGTTTTATAAGTGGGAAAGTATGGATGGTTCTTGAGCAAAAAGACAATGTGATGAAAATTTTTACACAAGTAGCTTTGCATTAGTTTAAATGGGATATTTTTTGGAGTCAGGGAACCCAAAACCTTACAGTTTTTTTATTCCTAATTAAAACCAAGTACCTGATATCTTTTTCCTAAGCTAGTAAAAAAAAAAAAAAAAAAGACCTAAAAAATTACCCTGCCAATAAATTTCATTTCTGCCAGTTTAAGGAGAAGACAGAATGTCAACATCAGGAAAGAGGTGACTATGTTCTTTTTCTTAAAGAAGATAAGGAAATGTAAATGCTTCTGCTTAAATTTAAGTCATTATATCATGTGTAAAGATTTTTCAAGGTTATTTCCCTCAGTGGCAAAATGATGGTTTACAGAAATAAAAAGCTGACATTTTCAAAATTCAAAAACTTAGCCATTGAACAAAACCCTGAATAATCAAAAAATTAGTTTAGTTTTCCATTCTAGTATAGAAATGCCATTTATTACAAGAGGACATAATAGACACTCCAGTCTTCTTGGATATCATAAGTCTCTGTAAATAATGAAATCTCTCTTTAATCAATGTTCCAATGCCAGGACACTGAGATTTCTGGGAAATGGATCAAATGTTTGGGCCCCCTTTGAGAAGCCCTATAGCCCTTTGGAATTCTATCACTAGGCACAGTATAATAAGAGCCATCTGACTGCTTGCCTGGAGACCTTCTTGGCATATGCACTTTCTAGGAGAAATCAACATATGTTCTCATCTCCTTTGTACACTGAAGTGAATTCCAGATTGATCCAAGATTTAATTTTGTTTTCAAACCATAAAATCCTTGAAAAATATTTAATGATCTGATATTGTAATAGAGTAAGATTTTCCAAGCTTAAAAATACTGGCACCCTAGTGCACTAATGGATCTAGGAAACAGTTATCAATGACTGTTAAAACTATGAATTCAACCACTGATTAGGAATTTTATGAAGGATAGATGAAATCAGGTTGACAATACCTGCAACCACTAATTTTAACATCACTGAAAGGACACCAAGACATGATGTATGCCATGACATGACTGGTGCCGAGGAGGTTCACAGCACCACCGATGAAGTATTCCGCCCTCCAAATATTAAACCCGATGTTATCAAATCAGTGGCTCTAACTACCACTTGACGGAAAATACACAGGGTAGAGGAACATGGTAAATGACATTCATTCAAATCCAGAAAGCGGGATGTACCTTAGGACAAATGACCCAGTTTCTCCAACAAATAATGGCATGGAATATAAAAGGGAGGGGAAACCTCTGTGTCATATCAGCTAAATACAGCACATGGATCCTATTTGAATCTGGATTCAAAAATACAATTCTGAAATGACATTTTTTATAAAATCAGAGAAAACTGAGCCTGACTGGCTATTAGACATTAGAGAATTATTGTAAATGTTGATGGGTGTGTTGGTTGTTAGTTGAAAAGTTCTTATCAGCTAGAGATACATTCTGAAGTACTTTACATGTGTTGTGATATATCAGATTTACTCTGAGTAGAGTAAATTTTTGGCAAAAGAATGGTGAGGGGAAGAGAAAGAAGAGGTGAAACAAGAATTGCACAGTGTTGATCATTTTTGTGCTGGGCAATGAGTATATTAAAATTCACGATACTTTCTGTCTGTTTAGAAACCTGTGTTCTAATTATTTGAAAGTCATTGGAAGAGATCAATATAATCTACCACATAAATGAAATTAAGAATTTCTTTGCCTTCTTAAATAATAGGCTGGGGAAAAATATTTGTTACAAATATGACAATTAACATCCACTTACCTACATGTACATTTACACATATAAGCTGATAGGAAAAATACTAAGAACACAAAGTTAAATGATAAAAACAAAATTCAAAGGGAGAAATGTAAATTGCTTAAAATATCCCTTTAGAAATAATCATAAAAAAGCAAGTTGAATTTTTTTGAACTGCTAAAGCAAACTGTTCTCTATGACATATATGCCTTTTATGTCCTGGAAAACAGTCATTTCCTATGATCAGTAGAGAAACATTTAAAAAATAGTAGCAGCCTTTTTATTAAATGCCAAAAAAGTGTCATGTGCTGTACAGTAAGGACTATTTTTGGAAAATCTTTCTAAAGCTCCTCCAGTGCTGATAAAATCCTGGCCAAGAAGCCCTGCCAGGACTGAAGGGAGAGTGTGTTAAAAAAATGAACCCAGGGCGAGGGTTATGTCAAGGGAGGGCTTCACAGGTTGCTTCTAGGGGTGTTGACAGGGTCCTTAATTTGGTTGATAGTCATATGCATGTTCCTTTATAACTACTTCTTAAATTGTACATATGGATTCCATGGCCTTTTTAATAAGTGCATTAAATTTTATAATAAAAAGTTTTTTTTAAAGTAAACTCTAACAAGTGTGGTCACCCACATGCCTTGAGTTGCCTTATGTGGTGGTTGGTCTAAAATCACCCTGAGTGAGCAAAAAGGAGCATAACTGCCTTGCACTGAAGTCCAGCATGGCAGTGGCCTTGAGGTTCTATAATGGTAGAAGCTGTTTCCCAAGAGGAATCCTTAAGTCATGTTCAGCTATAGGAGTTTCCCAGAGGCATTGTTGGCTGTTGGGGGAGTGTTCATTTCTGGAACTACCCTAAAATTGAAATAACCAAGGAAATTCCAATAATTTCCTGAGAAGTTGTTTCTTTCCCAGTTTTATTAAGAAATAATTGACATGTGTCACTGTAGAAGTTTAAAGCATACAGCATGGTGGCTGGATTATATATATTGATTACTACAACCGATTCAGCTAACACCCATCTTTTCATACAGATACAATAAAAAGAAAAGAAAGAAAAAGAAAAGAAAAAAGTTTTTCTCCTTCTGACAAGAACTCTCAGGATTTCCTTTCTCAATGACTTCCCTTGATATCATGTAGCAGTGTTAACTATGGCCATCATGTTGAACATTACTTCCCTAGCACTTATTTATTTTACAGCTGAGAGTTTGTACCTTTTGACCACCTTTCTCCCTTTTCCCCTCCCCTTTCCCCTATATCTGGCAACCTTACCAGTCTGATCTCCTTTTCTATGAGTATTTTTTTAAAGATTCCACACATAGGTGAGGTCATAAAATATTTGTCTTTCTCTAACTTATTTAACTTAGCATAATGCCTTCAACATCCATCATGTTGTCATAAATGATACAATTTCCTTTTTAATGGCTGAATAATAGTCCATTGCATATTTACATATATGTTTATACACACATACACACACCACAACTTCTCCATCCCTTCATCCATCAGTAGACACTTAGGTTGTTTCCATGTCTTGACTATTGTAAATCATGCTTCAGTGAACATGGGGGTGCAGATACCATTTGAGTTAGTGTTTTTGTTATCTGTTCAAATTTTAATTTTTTAAGGATTCTCCATATTGTTTTCCATAGCAGCTATACCTGTTTTTTTTTCAATCCCATCCATATGGTCATTTTTAATGACCAAAAGAGCTCCACATATATTATACGTAAAGATACTGGTATTGAGACTAAGAGTAGACTGTCTAAAATGGTTTTCTAATAGTGAAGATGGATTTATTCGTAATTATTTTCATCTTCTTACCTAGTTCCTCCAGGTGACTAAATTTGTGTGTTTGCAAGATGGGAGGTGAGGGAAAGAGAATGGTGATTTGATTAAGCTGTGATTTTACCAAATCAGCCAAATTTGTCCTCCAGTGTTAACTTTCAGCTCTAAGGTGCTGTGTACAATTTGTAATTCATGTGTCCAGAAGGCTTGTGTGTTAAGCAGTTGTATCTGGTCAGTACTAAATCCTATTCTTGGCATCAGGTGCTCAACCATGATTTGTCCATGGTCATGCGATTTTAAAAAATGGTAAGTGACAAAAACAACACAAAGATATCAAAAAAAGATGTGACCATTTGTTGATAAAACTATAGAGATAATCTATTAATAATAAGTGCTTTTTAAAAAATCCTAGTGTCTCAGAAATGGAAAAATATAAATACAATAATAATTCATCTTTAATGTCTTCTAATAATTCATTGACTTCTTTATCATTTACAATAAGGGACTAAGGCTTTCCCTGAAACCCTACAATTCACATTATGCTCTATAATTCTTTCTCCCCACTTTCTCCCCAATTCCCTCCAACTTTATCAAAGTACCTGGAACCTGAGTATTATACTTTATCCTCAAGAAAATCTCTCCCAGGGACAAAGGATTTAGTCTTTAACTTTCATCCTTGAGTTTGAAATGTTAATTAATGACAAATAGGAATGTATTTGGTTATTTGCAATAGAATTTGGATGTCTTTTCTTGGTTCTAAAAAACACTTTTTCTTATTATAGAAGTAATACTCTCTCATTCTTCCTCAATACAGGTAATTTGGAAAATTCAGGGAGAGTCAGAAGGAATCAAAAACTTCCACAGTCCAGTGATAAACACAATCTGCAGTTAACATTTTGGTGTATTTTCTTCCTCCTTATGCATACACTTTTGTTACATAATTTAAGATTATACAACATATGCAATTTTCTGTTCAGTAATTTTTAACTTCACATTATTGCATGAGCACTTTGCAATGTTATTCCATAGATTTCAAAAATCTCAATTTTTTAATTGAGGTATAATTGAATAAAGATTATATTAGTTTCAGGTAGACAACATAATATCAAAAATCCTAATAAATAATATTTGAGGGTATCTCTATTTTTTACCAACAAATCAACCCTGAGTATTTTGGTTGTTTCTAAATTTAGTCATTATAAATAATGCTAAAATAAATAATGAACATACTTATACGTAGATCTGTGTTTCTCTGATTTTTTTCTTTTTAATTATTCCTAGAAATGGCAAAGGTAAGAAACTTTTAAAATTTCACAATATGTACTGCCTTGGTGCATTTCAAAAAGTTTGTCTATGTTTCTACTAGCGTTATATAAGAATGCCAATCACCCTGTACGTCCAGCAGCATTGAATATGATAATTTTTAATCTTTGTAGATTAAATCATGTTATCTCATTGTTTTTGCTATTTGTTTACTAGTGGGATTGATTTTTTCCTCTATCCATTTGTTGTTTATATTTCTGCCTCTATATAGTATATGTTCATAACTTTGATTGATTTTTCTATTAGAACTTTAGTATTTTTGTTCTGACTTTCTTTTTACTTGTGGGAGAGGGATAAAGGGAAACTACATTAAACTATATTTGTAATTCCTCTACCTTTCCCCTTTTCTCTTTTCCATTCTCCATTTCTCTATTTATAAGAAGGAATGTTGAACCTTTAGCTCTACTAATTGGAATGAGGTGTGCTTAGAAAAGGCATGGCAATACATCAGAAAGTAAGATGTGGAAATATGGAGAGAACTGATTGGGGGAAAAAGGTTATGAAAATAGAAAGAAGTTGAGACACTTCGCAGGAGGGAGAGGAGGGAGAAGGGAAAAAGAGCCAGACTGGGCTGCAGTTCCGGGACATGATCAGGGCTCTGATGAGGCTTTGATGAGAGGGACAGGCAAGAGAATTGTGAGCACATCTTACTGTGTTTTATGCAGTATTTGCTGCTACCTCTACCCCTCAAAACAAAATAAAACCATCTTCAATGAAGTGTCTACATGATTCTTCACAGCTATCAAGTTGAATTTGTGTTTCTTTTGGACATGTCACTGGGTCAGGATGGGCCTTAAGTGAGGATAAGATAGCCTGGGTTTATTATTAAGGTTAAACTCACATAATACATATAAATAATCTTGTATTTTTAAACATATATTCTCTCCTATTGGCTGTTTAATTTTGTTTATGAGAATTTGCACAGATATTCTAGGAGGCGGAAATAGCAATTTTATAAAACCAGGACTGAACAACAGTCCACTCCTATCTGTGAATGCTGCTTTCTTTAACCAAATGTAGATATTAGACACACATGTAATGCAGTGAGGTCTGAGAGAACACCCTCCTGACCAGAGGATCCCCTGGATTAGGTGACCCAATTGTCACAACCAGGGAGTCTGCTCACACCCAATTGTATCATTACATTTTCAAGTAAGTATCCATAGTTATATATCTCTGTCTCTATATAGTTATGTTTACAAATGTCTACGTAAGTGCGTGCATGTTAACAAATGTGTGTGTGTGTGTGTGTGTGTGTGTGTGTGTGTGTGTGTGTGCACATGAGTATTAGAGTGACCCAATGTCATTTTTCTTTTCTTCCAGGTTTTCTGTGGCATCAGTATTTACATTTGACACTTAAATAATTATGGAATGAATGACTTTGATATATAGGACGAGATGAGGATCTAGGTTGACAACTTTAAAATGATGCAGGTTGTTCTGATGTTATCATTAGAGAGTAGATTCCTTTCCTGTTAGTACTGGGACACCAGCTTTGTTGCATATCCAGTTCTTATAAGTATTAGAGCCATTGGACTTTGTCTTTTCTAACAACATGCTATAGTGATTTTTGTAGGTTTATAATACCTTTTGATATTCTCTCATTACATTTTCAAAATTATTTTGGATATGTTCTAAAATTTTTTTGAAACTTTATTAAAAGTACATTAAGCCCATAAGTTGCTTTGCAAAGAATTGATATATTTGTTTATCACATTCAGAATAAGGAATATTTTCCTGTCCCAGTATTCTCTGTTCCATCAGAAAAATTTTATAACTTTTCTTTATGTAAGGTATCACATAAATTAATTCAAAAGTTATTGTTATGTATTTTATATATTTTTTGCTGTTATAAATGAGATTTCTTTCCCTATGTAAGATGTCCTACCTGGTTATTACTAATAAATGGAACAACTTTTGAATTCTTAATATTTATTTTTAATCTCATCACAATGAACTTAAAAACATTAATTCTAATGTTTATTTAATTGATTCTGGGCTTCTCTAAACAGATTTATACTATCTGTAACTAGAAATAAAATATCAGAAAGGTGATGAAACCAACTCCATTTCTTGCATTTTTATTGGAAGATTTTCCTGGAAGATTTTTGCATAACATTGAAAAACAATAGCCAGATCACTGCTAACTATGGAATACCAGAGACATTCCTGTTTAATTCAGAAATGAGAAAAAATATCCATTAAGACCACTTTATAAACATCATTTAATCTTCTCATTAATTTAGTGAGGAAGGCATTATTAATACGTAATACATTTAGCCTTGATGAAATACACAGTACATCAAAAATACGGTACAACAGATGAGGAAAGCAAAACAGAGTGGTAAGGAACCTGCCCAGGGTCAAGTAGATCGGCTTTGAACCCAAGTCTGTGAAATTCCAGTCTGTTCTGTTTATTAGAAGTTTTTGCTTACTTGACCTTTCAGCAAAAGGAAAGCACTGTACTTGTAAATTGCTTAAAATTTAATAATGTGCTTGTACACACTTCATCTCACATTTTCTCAGAAATTACTTTTGAGTTAAGTGGGCCCATCATGATTCCTAAATAATACCGACTAAACACTAAGATGTTGTCTCTTACCTCATAGGTGGTTTAGCTGCATCATAGTGAAGAGAGATAAGGCAAAGTACTCATATTCGGAGATTAAAGCCCCTGCTGCTTTAATTACACCTGGGGGGTTTCTCTCTCATGTGTATTTGAAATATTAAGTTGGTGTAATTTTGTGAGGATTGGTGTGAGTTTAGGGATTTGGGAGAAACCCAGCAAGAATGACCAATTTTCCTATTATGGGGGAAGGAGAGCCACAGGAGAATTTTCAAGTTACCATGTGCATGAAATTGGTACGAGGAAAGGTGATAGGCCTTTTTGCCCACACAGTTTTGAAACCCACCAAGAACAACATTTGATATTATATTTTGAAACAGAGAGTGGAGCCCAGATTCCTCACAGTTTATCTGAGGTTTGACCAAGCACTGGTGCCAGCCTGAGCTCATCCCATTTCTGCTTTTCTTCCAAAGGACAAGTGTGGCATTTTTTTGCCTTTTATCTTTCCATTGGAAAGAAAATGTATATTTGGGGCTTAGGTGCATGTGTTGTTCCTGTATGAACAACCTGTTCCTCTGGACTTTACAGTGGCCTTTGTCCCAGATTTTCTTGTCCCATGACTAAGATCACGTTAGGGTGGGGCTATGTCTGCCTTATTCTGAGTTACAATGGCATGGGGAAGCTGGAAAATATCCACTGTGCCTTCATAAAAATATTTGTAGTGGTTTCAGTTAGGAAAACAGTACTCAAGGGATTTTTTGAACTCAGGCTACTAAATTTGACTAACTAAGCTGGTGTGTGTGTGTTAGGTGAAAGGATTCCTGAAAGAATATTGGACCTCTCTTTGAATCATTTGGGCAGCTACAGGTCTTAGATTTCTTAAGACCCAGGGAATAATTTTAATATCATTTAGAGTAATCAATTTTGTTGTTATTAGCATTCTTGTACAGTGTATCCATTCTATGAAGTACTAGTTAGCCATTCATTACAAATTATGTATTTAAAGCATATCTAATAACTTGGGGAGGTATTTTAGAATAGTCAATAAAAAATGTCAATTCATAGTTAAATTGCTTCAGATCTCTTTTGGTTGTCTGTAACACTGACCCAACTCCAGTAAAAGTGCTTTACATATATACTTCAGAAGGCTCATGAGAATCAAAGCATAGAAATCAAGGACAGATAGATCTCATGGAAACTGAGTCTGAAAAATTACTGAACATATGACCCCTTTTTCAAGCCACTGGATTTCCACCAAGACTTCTCCCTGCATACTTAATCTATGTTCCTCTCTACCATGCCACGCCCTCTCCTGAAACATAGCTTTTCCTCTCATAACTTTAGCTTGTACACAGTCCAAAATGTTTTCCTTAGCTTCTATTATATCTTGCATGAGTTCATCTTAGAGTCCTTATTCACTGGCATCACTTCTCAGTCTCCCAATTCCAAATTCCTCATCTGATTGGCTCCATTTATTCTTCTGAGCCAGACAACAACTTGTAACTCCTTTGTGAAAGAATGGGCCACTCTTTGATCTGGCTGGCCAAAATATACATATGGTCACTTTGGTATAAGATATGTAGACTTAGGTGGGAGGATTCCTAGGTGAGAAGCATCATGAATGTGTCTAGTATTTAAATACTATGTGGCAATATGTATGAATAGAAAATAAAATTAGGAAAATAAACCAAAATATTAACTGCAGTTGTTTCTGGACTGTGATAATACCAAAGTTTCTTTTTCTTTGTTTTGTCTAATTTTTCTTCAATGAGTTCATTATTTTATAATCACAAACATACTAAACTTCAAAATACTAAAAAAAGTATTTTTAAAAGAATGATGATATTAAAACTAAAAGAGACTTCAGGATGATATGATTCAATACAACTTCAGTTCATAAAAGTTGAAGCAGGCCCACACTCATGTAGTTAAGTGACTTACTTGAAGTCACAGAATAAGAGATGTACTAAACTGAGTCTCCTGCCTTATTCCTGAATGAGCACAGCCATGGGTATGGTATTGCCTTTTCTGAACCAAATGAGATGTCCTGATTGCAAGAGCCTGTAGGTAGTGGATCTTTGCATGTCATCTAACATGCTCTAAATCTTGGGCAAGTTTGGTAAAATAATACCCAGTCAGCTTGAAACAGAACTTCAAGCCCCAGGTGTCATTGAACCACCATTTTTCTATGAACTATATTTCGCAAAGGGCTCTTACTTACACACTCCAAATTGTCAGCTCTGCTTTATGTTACGATGACACCAACAGTAGAGAAGGAAAGGAGGAATTAGGGTATTTCCAGACATGAAGTACAGTCTCCCTCTACATTTGCGTCTATCTCTCCACCCAGGTGGTTTGGGCTTCCCTCCCTCCAGTGTTTCTCTCTTGATGGATTAACATAATCTCTTAAGGAGAGAGTAAAGTCCTTTGGGTTGAGAATGAAGTAGAGGCTGGGAGGGGCATAAAAATCAGATCTGTGCTAAGTGAGAAAGGAAAAGAAAAGTTGGACACTTAAGGTTTCACTCAAAAACAGGATACCAAGCTGAAATGAAACACCATGCCTGGCAGGAAAAGGTTCCCACACAGTTTGAAACTGGCTCCTGCTTAACCTGGAGAAAACAAAAGCCCTGAGGGATTTAGTCCGTTCTGGGCATCGAAATGCTCAGAGATAATCCTGGCTCTAAGGCATTTACAGTGTGTAAATTCCTCTTGCACAGAGCCTGAGAGAAGCTTGAGATAAGATCCAGGTAGAAGTCCCTGGACCATTTAGTATTTATTTCACCATTGACTTGGAAGATGAGCTAATATGACACAGGTCACATGAATGACAGATTCAAGATTCAAAAAGCCTCAGTAGTCTGTCATGTTAGCTTGAAAAATTATTCCCAAAAGAATGAGATGAAAAAAAAGTTGAAGTCCTAACCTCAGAAACAAACAAAAATTAACCATACAAATAAAAGATAGTCCAATGTTGCTTAATAGTAGTTGACATAAAAATATCTTTGCAGTGTCCATTTCAAGCTTAAAAAGAGGTAAGTATGGCCAAGACAATGAATATTGAAGAAGTCCAACATAAATTTCTTTTTTAGATTTCAGTATTTCATGTTAGAAAAATGGCACAAGCAGACTGGAACATGCCGAAAGTAGGGAGGAGGGTCTGCGACAAATGTAGGAATCAGGAATCACATCATGGATGAGAATACCCAGTTTGGGGGTAGGAGGAGGAGGAATATATAACAGTGGTTTCAAATGCTCAAAGGATCCACATGGAGTTAGAGGTCTTTGATAAGGACCAAAGGGCTGAATTGACAGGAAGAAAAATTCAATTCAAAATCAGGGAGGATCTTCATAAGTATAAGAGCTGTCTCCAAACTGAATGAGCTGCCCTGTGTAGTACTGTGTTCTCTGGTATCAGAAGAATTCAAACAAAGGTTAAAGAATGTACGAGATGATGGTGGAGGTTCCCCTAAGACTAATTATATGAATCTGTGTATTAAAAACTCAACAGTCATGTAAATTATTTTCTTTTTATACCATCCTCTGCATTAACTTAGTGGTACCACTGCCTTTGTTATTTCAATGTGGATACTGAGAAAATTAAGGTATTAAGATGACTTAAAATACCAGCAAAACATCAGCAGTCAAGGTTGCCCCATAAATTCCTTAAGTAATGATTTTGCTCACATTTGTGGGGGCCACTGTAGGGTCTCTACAGTTTTTTACAATTCTCTCTGTTGCCAGCTGAGATGCTGTTTTTCCCAGGATCATGTCTTGGAGGCCACAAAGAATGAAGCCAACAAGCAAGAGTACGGAACAACCAGCAAAGCTTTTAATGAGGAGAGGAACCCACTAATCAGGAGGGGCTCCAAGGGAGGAAGCTATTTAGGCGGCAGTGTCTAGGGGATTCTAAGCACTGGAAAGGAGGAAGTCCACCTGGTTGCCTAGGACTTGTTGCTATGGCTGGACTGGGGAGGCCACATGGTTGCTAGGACTTGTCACTATGTAACTGGGGAGTCCACCTAGTTGCCTGGGGCTTGTTGTTAGGGCCAGACTGGTAAGTCCACATGGTTGCTAGGACTTGTTGCTGGGGCTGGGCTGGAATCAGAAACCCCTCTTGTTTCTCAGGCTGGTCATTCTAGGGAGTGGTTTCTTACATGTCCTGTTTGACCAGCTGACCACAATGCCTGATGTCAGTGTCCTGCTTGGCCAATATCCACCAAGGCAACATGTCCCGTTCCACCTATTCCACCAGCTGCCTCCTGCCTCATCTCCACAAGCATTTATTGACATGTGCTAGGCAGACACTGTGTCAGGGTCCAGGATACAAACATGAAAATACATGGTTCCCTCCTAACGCAGTTATCTTTGGGGTTATAAGCCATATAATGTGCAGGGTGATAGGTTCTTAATGCTCAAGTGAACTTCTGTTTTAAACTTTTTCTCGATTTAATTGTCCCCCTTTTGTTAGAAGCTTTGATATCCTTAGATGAATCTTGTTCAAGTATACCTCAATGACCCACCTTTAATATTGTAGTAACGTTTAGTTGAAACCTTTCAATGTATGCAAGTTAAGAAAATAGTTTTATGACATTATATTTAATTGAAGTAGAAAGCAAATAAGTGTGTATTTGTTACAAGTCTCCTCCTTTATGCTGCTGTCTTTGAACATCTAGCAGGTTTATTCAATACTTATACCTAAGATATCTTTTTGTCTTACAAGTTGAGCTAGTAAAATTTAAGTTCTGAAGAAATCTCTAATAATTAGAGGCCCTTTGATCTAGAGTATTCCATGGTTAATGTGTGAGCAGATGTTGGCCTGCATTAAGCATTAAGATAAAAAAGAGTAAATTGGAGGTTAATTTTGCAGAAGCCTTCAGTGGTATCCAACTGGTTCTTTGGATCTCTGCTTGGACATGAAGCAACTGGCAAATTAGGTTCCAGTATTATTTGCTCCTTGACCACTTTGCAAACTGGCTGCTTTCTTTATATTTTTTACAAATTTCATCAAGCTGTTAAAAAAAAAATGAACCTCTAAAGGTTGCATCAATTTGCTAAAATCACCACAATCCACCTGTGTTTGTAGGGGAGACAGGGTGGTACAGGAGGGGGATCCTTAACCAAGTCTGTACTAATACTTTGGGAATTGAAATGGGATCCTTTCAAAAGAATAAATGGCAGATGAATTCCCCAATGGAGAACAGCCAGGCTACTTAGCAAGCTGACCCCACCTTCATCATTGCTTGTTGCTTAGGTTTGGCTGGGTAATCAATCTGTATTCTGAGGATTCAACTTGTAAGAGTCATGTTCTTAGAAAGATTCATATCCACGTTTCTGAATACCCATTTCCTTAAACAGATAGGATAGCACAGTTGAGTGTAGGTTATTTTACTTCATAATGTTCAACAACTATTTTAAAGCAATAATGATAACCTATGACTGTTTTTAACATGTGTCAGCACAGAAACGGAGCCGCTTTTGGTGAAACCACACATGAAAGGTACAACTGTAGGAAATCAGATGAACTCTGAACCTTAAAAATTAAACAGTAAAGGTTATTGAGCAGCAAATGATTTTTTAAATGTTGATTTGTTTATTGGCACAACACAGGGAAGGAGGAGATTGAGAAATCCCCAGAGCAGCAGAAGGGTCATAGCCTGTCCTCAGGGGCCAGCAGCTTCACTTATCTGTATTTCTCAGGATGCAGGACATGATGGACAGGAACTTGTCTCAGGCAGTGTGGGCATCAGCTGGGAAGTGCCAGGCCACTGTTACCAGCAGACAGGAGAACAGGAGTTGAAATTGACCAGGTCCACATGCAGGGTATAAGCATGCAGCTCACTGAGCTTGGGCAGGGCATTGCCCAAAGCAGCCACCATCTTGGAGCCACTTGTGCACAGCTGGCAGAGCCTTCCTGCAGGTCTAGATGGGGGGAGTAGGTCTTTATCTGGGGGTAGATGGGAGAGAGCTTCTCCATGGCTTTGGTGTCATGGTGTCTGCCTGTGTGTAGCTCTTGCCACACATGGACACAGTGATGGTCCCCTCAGCTGTGGTCAGAGACATGGCAGTGGCCAAGCTGGGAGAAGCAGCAAATTCAGAAAGAACAGAGGAATTGCATTTCAAGACCTGCAAACTATAGGAAAGTCTGGAGGACAAAGGAGGAGAGCATCCTTTTATAGGGGAAAGAGGAAGTTGGGAGGGGTTGTCTTGAACAACAGTTCATGAAAAGAAGAGGAGAGTTCAAAGTGGTTGGTGGCTTCTCATTGCCTGCAGGTGAGGGCAGCTTGCTGCTGGGCTGAGAGAAAATCTTTCTTCTGCTGGATAGTGTAAACCATGTGGAGTGGTAGTGCCTGAGAACTTTCCCCTGATGGCATCCCAACTCCATTTTGAGTGAGATTTCCTTTATTTTCACAGAGCATAATAATACCGGTGAACCACAGTATCACAAGATTATATACCCCATTCCTTCCTGCTTAGTTAGTGCAATCTTACGAATTGCAGGAAGGACCCCTTTACAAAGTTGTGTGTGTTTATATTAGTGGGAACAGAAATATCAGATGTCTTCAGCAGTTGCTGGGATCTGAGAAAAATCACTGATCTGTATCTTTCTGGTCCTGATGAACTTTAGGTAGGGGCAGCCAAAATATCCATGCCTCATGGCTTTAGAGAGTTCCCTCTAATGGCACTCTGGCCTGGTGGCCCTGGGAAGACCACCTTCACAGTCTTCCCTGCTGTCACATCTGGGCCCTGGCCCTTAGCAGGGTCAGACCTGTGACTTCCCTCACCAGAGCAGGAACTTCCACTGATCTGCTCATGATTCTTTGCAGTATTTAACGGTTCTGTGAAAAATGAGCAAACAATAAAAGCGGACTCGAAAGGACACATTTTACCTTTATTTGTTTTAAAAGTTTTCATCTAAGGCAGGACAGAGAGGGACCACATAAGTAAGTCTCCAACCAAGTCTAGTCTTTTTCAGTGTGCAATGAAGCATGTTCAGTCCAGGCTGTTTCAGCCTTTCCAGCCTTCTTTCCTGCTCATATCAGACAGCTTACTCTGAAGCCAGTTTCAGTGCCACCCATTTCTAAAAGCCAACTGAGAGAACTCTGCAATTCATTGCCAGAAATTCCCAGGTACCACCCCTGTGTGTGTCTGTACAGAGTCATGACTGTTAGGGTGAAGGATGGAGTGAAGACCCTGATGATATTTTCCATCATATTTAAGATAAGTTCTACAGTCCTGCAAAATCAGTATAGGTTCCTGCCTAAATCATTTTCTGTGGCTTTACTATAGCCCTGCACCTTTATATTTTTATTCCAGACTATTAGATATCAATTCTGGTCAAAACTTTTTCTTTTTTTTATAGTTTTCAGATGTCCAGCATATAGTGTGGCAAGATAAAATATGAATGTCTCAGTAATTAAAACTGTTCACAAGTCATCAATATAAATGCCCCGCTCATAAATGATGAATTCTAGGAAGGAAGTCACGTTATTATTTCAAGAGACTCTGACTGTTCTCATCTCCCAGTTTAATAAGAACCAATCTGAACTCATATGAATGAAATATGCATTATTATTCTAATTCTAATAACAAAGTGAATCAGAGAAGTTTTAAAACATCAAAATATCCATTGTAATTGGTATACAATAAATTGAGGTTCTCCTTTATAGGTGATTCAGGGTACCAACAGGGTATACTAGCACTTCCACCTTCAGTAAAGCATTCTACTAAAGACTTTCTTGATGATGAATCTAAGTAGGACATTGGTAATGGCCTAAGGAAAAAGCATCAGCCGTGAGACTGTATTAAAATACACAAATTAATTAATGACTATTAATGATGGTGTTACCTCTAAACTCAGACTAACCACGGCCCCAGGCTGGTGAGAGGCAGAGGGAGTTGCATTAGGGCTGCCCACCCTCCCTGATCATTAATGGGGTCTGGAAACAGTGTTTCCTATGTGTGTCTGGTGGAACTGAAGTCTAATGCCCTCGTGAGCCCTGAACCACAGCCTGCCTTAAATTTGTGTAAGATGGCAGCTCTACTTGCCTGGCCCATCGCCTAAGTCCGTAGTGACTAGTTACCTCTGTTAACTCTTCGCTCTGCCTAACTTTTTTACCCAGTTTCCAAATGACCATTTTCCATTGAAATGGACCTTACTTCTCGCCTCCCTTACTAGTCTATGCTGGGCTTCCAGAGTTAACTGGACATTCCTACCAGGGCAAACTATAACCAAATACCTTAAAACCTAGACCAGATGACCTCCTGACCCTTCAGATCTGTCTTCTCTTTGACCACTGGGTCTGACCTGGATGAAATAGCAGTTCCTCATCTTCCTTCAATGATTGTTTTGATTTATCAATGCTTCCCAGCTTTTCTGAGGACCTTGACTTGATACTGGCTTAGTCTTTTTTCTCCCAGGCAATATGTTCTGTCATGGCTTGGCCTTGACTGAACCATGTATGAGACCTAGAAGTATGTTGCATAACCCAAAGTAAAGGGAGCTTGCCAAGGGCATCAGCGATCTACGTCATTTCAGATATTCTTACAGGTAAGAGACCGAAGAGTGTACTTATGACTTTGAAAATCCGTTAAATTTTATAAACCAGGAGTGTGTTGTTGAAGTCAGATCACATGGAATTAGTTGATCTTTATTTTTCTCTAATATTAAAATATGTGAATTGGATGTATTCAGCTGGTATAGAGTAATACATTTCAAAAAAATTAGTAATAGCCATTAAATAATTATGTTGCAGTGAGTGCCAGATGAATTTGATTCTAGTTACAGTTTAGAAAGATAATTTACCCCAATGCCCTTTGCTCAAGTTGAGAGATGATTTAACCACAATTGACACTGCTGAAACTGCAAGGTGAACATGCAGGACAGCTTTTTCATAGAAAAACTGCACTTAACTTTGGGAGATGCCTAGGGAACCCTCTCAGAAAGAGAAGCAGTTCTCACAGAGAATGAATGGTCAATTTAACCATCACAAGAGACCAACTACACAAAGTAGCCAACATATATACCTGGTTATGATCTAAGTAAACTGGAGCTTGTAAGTAGGATCTATGCTGTTACTTTTGGACCTCACCAATTCACTACTTCATTTGAGTAGTAGAAAAGTATCTTTCACTTAAAGAAACAATTGATGGCTGAACTCTAAAGGTGGCTTAATCTAAACTGGGACTTCAAGTGTCCAGTGTGTGACAGTCACCTAAAGAGCCTGTTGAAAGGGCAGAGATCCAGGCCCTACCGTGAGAGACTCTGGTTTGGTAGTTTTGGGGTGAAGCTCAGTAATCTGCATTCAGAATAAGCACCCAGGTGATTTTGATGCTGGTTGCATGACAGACACTTTGAAAAACAGGAAAGAACATGGATTTTGAAATTGGACAGAAGCCTTCACAGCCTAATTTAACCAATGACTCGTTTGTAGCCTGCGTAAATTACTGCACTCTCTGAGCCTGAGTTTCCTCACCCATAAAATGAGGACATGATTCTCTCATAGCATTGTTGTATATATAGAATGAAATTTGTAGAGGAAGCCCATGGAACCTACACTAACACTAAGTGCTAAATAAATGTGTTTTCTCCCTAAGGTCCTTGGTGAGTTATATCAAAGATTAATGGCAAGATGAGCCTTTGGGGAAACTAAATCCCCTGAGAGTGTGTAACTATGTAATCTATCATCCAAACTGAGGCACCTGTGAAAGTGAAAGGTGGTGCTATGAATAATTATGCTGAGACAACATATTAAACGCAGGACTGTATAGTCACCCTAATTATTACTAAGATAAAGGACCACATAATCGCACTGCCTTACCCCTATCTTCTCCACGTTCTCAAGCTGAGAGAGCTGTGTGGGCTGTACAGTTGTTCACTTGGCAAAAACTTTAAACCACTGTTAGTAATCTCCTTGTAGTCAGAATCTGTCCTTTATGCATGTTTACTGTCCCTGCAATATTAGTATGCAGGTCAACTAGCATCTTCATATACCCGGGGGTACCATTTTAACAACAGAAGCTGGTGTCTTTCATTTTAACAGGATCTCATACTTGTCATCATTAGGTACTTTGGTAGTTGTGATAAGAGAGATAGAAAATAAGTATTTTTTTAGCTTTTTAATACCTTGAAGCTTAAAACATCTTATAAAAGTAATACCAAGGAATGTTGATTTGAGGATATTTATTGTACAAAAGTTTGTATTAGCACAGGACCAGAAACAATCTAAAAGTTCAGCAAAGTGGGACTGGTTAAGTAATGACAGGAGTTCCCAAAATGTAATCATGGACGCCTGGGATTGACTGTGAGGTCAAAGCTGTTTTCTTAATTAATACCAACACATTCATTATTCATCTTTTGCAATGTTTTGATGTTTGCACTAATAGTGCAAAAGCAGTGTTGGGTAAAACTGCTGCTGCTGCCTGAGCATGAACCAAGGCAGGGGCACCAAACTGTGCTAGTCGTTGTTATATTTTTCACCACCATGCATGTCTGTTAAAAAGAAATAAGGCTGGTCTTACTTAAGACTGTCCTGGTTGAAGTAGTATAAATTACCAATTTTATTAAATCTTAACTCTTGAGTTCTTGCCTTTGAATATTCTGTGTGACAAAATGGAAGCATGCAAAAGGCCTGGCTGTGCACTGAAGTCAGGGGTTATCTCAAGGAAAAGCACTGGTACAATTGTAGTTGTAAGTTGAAGTATCCTGGGGCATTTTTCACTTGAGAATCTGACTGGTGGGTGAACTCTATAGTTTTTCAGCATGGACTATGTGGCAGATACTTTCTCAAAAATAAGAGAAGTGAACTTATCACTTCAAGGAAAACAATAGCCTACATATCTTGCCAACGGTAAGACTTAAGCTTCCAGGGGAAAATTAGAATTTTGGAAAGCCTCCAGGAAGTCGACAAGTTCTCAATACTTAAACGCTTTTTTGGGGAGATTCACAGTGATATCAATGAATATTATTTTGAGATAGGGCATAATAAAGTAAGTCAACATTTGGGAGCTCTGCACAACTCAGTGAATCATATTTTCCAAATGATTAATGCGTGATGCTACAAAATCATGCATACATAAATTATCGATCTATTCAAAGTGTAAGATAGATCAACAGATTTTAACATAACAAAGTAGGAAAAGTTTATTGATATGGTTTCAGATTGTATATAGTAATTAACCTTTAAGAAACTACTACTCTGTTGAGTTTTAGTAGATAGAAGAATATTCACAATATCTGAAAAGACTATTAAAATATTTCTCCCTCTTCCAACTGCCTATCTATGTTAGGCCAGATTTATTTGCTGTATTTCAACCAAAACAGTATTTTGTGACCAACTGAATGTAAAAGCAAATATGAGAATCCGTTTGTCTTCCATTAGGTCAAACATTAAAGAGATTCACAAAATTATAAAGCAATGCCATTTTTGCACTAAATGTGGGAAAATATAATTTTCACAAAAATGCATATACATTAATATGGAATGGGCTTATAATTGTCATCTTTAAGTAATATATTTTAAATTTTTCTCAGAATTAATTTCTAAAACATAGACATTTACATAGAATAAGTCTTACATAAGGATCAACATAAGAAGAAGAAATCTTTGGACTCTTCTGTAATTTGTAAGAGTGTAAATGTTCCAGAGACCAAAAAGTTTGAGAACTGCTGAGTTGTGGTGTATTAATAAAATGGAGTCTTGTGCAACAGTGGAAAAGAACAAGACAGATTTATAAGTCTTTACTGGAATTCATGCCATTATATATTGTTAGGCAAATGAAATGAGTTATATTATAACATATGTAGTATGCTTCTATTTGCATAAAAATGGGGGAGTAAAGATACATAGAAATGTAGTTATATATATGTACATATTCACATTATTTTTTTTGAATAGAGAGTTCTTTTATATCCTAGACAGTGGTTGCATCTGGGAAAGTGACCTGGGGTTTGAGTAGAGGGGAGAATAACTTTTCATGGTATATCCATTTGTATTTTAAAAACTTTTTTGCAATGGATTTATGCTATTAAGAACGCTAACACTCTTTTTAAAAATCATATAAAGAAGTGGTAAGTTGTTTAGTATTAGATGAAAATACTAAAAAGGACAGAATTGGTAGACCCTGGAAATATTCATGCTGAGTTTGCCAACTTTAGCTCATTATCTATTAAAAGAAATGTCTCTTTTTGAGTTCACATTTTCAAATTTTAACTTCAACCATAGCAAATAAGTACTTTTTGTCCTGCTTCCTATCTTTCTGCAAATATTTATTTTTCATTAATGTTAAGCAATTCTACCAGCAGTGCTTATTTTTGTTAAAGTGGAATAGCAAAATTTCACAGGCAGGAAATGTCTTTTCTTTCTCGCTGGATTCAGAGGGTAAGAAAGACAAACACAACATGAGGACTGAAAAGATAAGGATCCTGGGCAGACATTACCAAAAGAATAGGGGCAGGATTAAGACAGGGAAGGGCAAGGAAGTCAGTGGGAGGAGAGTAAGGCCAGACAAGGTGAATCAAGAAAAGGAGGAAAGAATAGAATGGAAAAAGCTAGGAGAGGAGGAGGCAGAATCAGTACAAGGTCGGGAAGAGAGGAAGCACTTACAGATAAGTGGAAAGGCAAAAGAAAAATAGAAAGCAAAACAAGGGAAAGCTGAGTTGCAAACAAAAACTGTCTGTTGAAGAGAAACAGCCGCCTCTGCAAGTAGCTGAGGGGTGGGTGACTGACCAGCTGTACGAGAAATGGGAGTGAAAAGTCACTGGCCAGAAATTCGGTGGAGATTGAGAAACTGAGTGGGCATGGCGCCTGACAAAGTATTTTCATTTAGACGAGATTCTTTATTTAAAATATATATTCTGAGTAGATAATTTCCAGGGGCCAGTGACGTGTCCCCTCAGCTTTCTATGCTCCATCTGGAAAGCTGAAAGCAGAGCAGGCGACCTTGAGCTGTGCCGGGTGGGTGAAAGGCAGAACCAGAGAAAGAAACTTCTGTGATCGCTTATCCTGCTTGGAGGAGAAAGAGAGGGGGCGCTGAAAGAGCCCTTTATCCACTGGCCGAGCAGCTGGAGCCCAGTCTGTCTCTCCAGCTGAGCTCCAGCCAGCCCAGTCACACTCTGACCCAGACAGTCCCTGACAAATAGCGGTCCGCCCACCAGCCTGGGCGAAGGGCTGTGGGAGGCGGGGAATGAGCAGAACCCTCCCAAGACCAGAATATTAGGAAAATGGAAATTTTGAGAGAAGGGGAAAGAGGGAATTGGCATCAGCAAAAGTGAAACTTTCCCAATAGAAAAATCTGAGCACTTAAATGCGGGAACAAAGCTGGAAAGAGGAGCACTCAATCAAACTAGTGTAGAATACTTCCTACTAGATTTTGACTTGTGGATGGGTTTATTATTCCTTTCAAGGAGTATTATCTGTTCTGTGATGATAAAGAATTTGGAGGTTCTGGGTCAGCAGTTTTCAGGGTTGTATCTCCTGGATCTCAGATCGCCCAATCATTTCTTTCAAGGCTGAGCTCTGGCAATCAGGTTATGTTTTACCATGATTTGTTCTTTGCAAGTAGGTTAAAGCTGATGTGCTAAAGGGAGTCGTACAGCAAGTTGCATAAGCTACCGAAAGAACTACCCACACAGGAATAATTTACTGATTTGCTAGTGTAAGACATCCATTCGCCTACAATGGCTACTGGGATAAACATTCATAAAAAGCAAGGATGGAACAGTTCAGTGACAATCTTGTCTCTAGGTGCCATTTGCCTCCTGTCTGTATGGTATCAGTCTCCAGAGGAACTTTTGATGTAATAGCCCCAGTACTGGGCTGACACTAACCAAGAAGCAAGTGCTCCCATGTGAAGAGAAAAGTGAGCAAAGGGTTAAAATATTACATTAAAAATAAATTATCCTAAAACATCTGGGGATGAGTCATTCAAGACAGTTGACTGTTTATCCCTTGAAGCACAAAAACATATTTATTGTAATTGTTTTATGTGAGAATTCTGTCAAACAGCATAGTTCATTCTTCTCTTTCTTAGAGTATATTCTGATTATATTGTTGCCTTTATTACTCAGTGTTAATTATTATTAAAATTATTTTCCTCTTCAACTATCCAGTGATGATTTAAGTCCCATGGAAGGAAGGATGGAAGTCTGTTTGCCTCTATGCTTAATTTCCAGATCAACTGAATGTTGTTTAAAGGTTTCTCTTGAATTTTCTTTTTATAGCTTTCTGTCTCTTTCCTTGTTGCCAGGCTGTCAGCAGCTGCTCCACGCACACCCACCCCCTCCTTCAAACTTGTCTCTAATCTACTAAAGGGCTTGGAAGTCAAATAGCTATGTGTACAACAATTATGGGTAAGGTACCAGGAAATAGGCTGTAATTCAGGACAGGAGCAAAACACCTGAACCTCAGTGTGTCAGATTGGTTGGTCTGTTGGTTTTAGTGTGAGAACTTTGTGGCATAATTTGGATGCTCATAACTGTTTTTGTTTTATTTCATAGTCTCATCTGTGATCTTGTTAACATATACTGCCAGATGAACTCAGGAAAAATGAAGTGCTTTGAACATAAATTGAGTAAATCCTAGCTGGTTGTTAAAGCAGTGAAAATACTATTTTCAGAACGGTAGGGCAGGTTCCACCTCTCTGTACCCGCCCCCAAATTAAACACATACTTTCCAAAACTCAAATTCGTGGTAGTTTTACAATTTTTCAGAAATGAAGAAAAAGGAAGCAAAACAAGCTTCTCAAAAGTATTACCAGTGATACTCATTATTAGTGGTAAGATCTTTCAGGAACCACAATTTAAAAACTGCTGGTTTTCTTTTACACAGGAGTAATAAGACAGAGGAGTTACATAACTCTAGGCATTTTTGTATATACAAGTTTGTAGTCTCACTACTTAATATAGCATAAATATTTTTTCTTTACTAAAGAATCTCCATTAACAGTTCAATTGTTGCATAATATATTGACTGGACATACTTTAATGTACATTTTTTTATCATTGTACGTACTGGTATACTTACATTTTTCTACTTCTTTTATGAGTTTATCTGTTTTGCTATTTTGAGCATAATTATTCTTTTATCAAATTATTGTAAAATTTTTCCTTAGTATTTTATTTTGTCAGTTTTTAACCATACTTCTCAAGATAAATTCATTTTTCTAACAAAACCACACTTTGTATTTTATGAAGATAGGAACTTAAAAAATAGAATTCATTTGGAGGGAAATTTTCTTTGACAGCGAACTCTGTGAAAACAGACTGATCATAGACATCTGAGGTTGTTTTGCTCCCTCAGATGTCAAAAACTTCTTTCCCTCTTACTTATTTTAAGCTCTGTCTTCCTTTTCTCAGTCAAAATAATGATTTTTAAAAGGCCACTCCTTTTCTGAATTCTCCTATATGCTCCTGTATCATAGAAAATCTTTTGACTCCTTTTAAAGTAGCAGAATCAATCTTTATATTTAAACCAAGTGGATTGTTTTTACATTCATTTGTAGTAGAAGATGATATTACTTCACAGCATCCAAACAGACCAAGAAGATTGCTTCATAAACTGTATCTGCTGTAGGGAAATCTGCTCACTATTGATCTTCCTCACAGATATCTTAAGAAAACATGCCTTTTATTTCTCACTTCTAAAGGCCATGAAAAAAATAGCAAGGAATTTAAAATCAGATGATATGACACCGAATTTATTAGAATTTATTAGTTTTAATTGTTTAACATGAATTTCTGTAAGAGGACAAACTTTTATTTGGAAATTCAGTAATAGATTTAAAATGCTTAAGTCAGGTCCTACTCCTCTGCCAAACATTTAAGGTATTCCTAAGAGAGTCTACATAGGTTGAGTTAAATAAACAATTTGCTGAGGGACATTGTAGCCAACTCCGATCTGCCAGTAAGCCAGTAAGAGGCCCTCTGACCTTGGCTGGTCACTAGCTTGGTGAGGCCTCAGTTTCCTGATTTGCAAAATGAAAGGGTTTCATGAGGAGGTCTAAGAATCATGGGATGCTACCCTTGGATGGAATCTCAAAAAGGGTGGACATTAGGGTGCCTATCTATCTGAAAAGCTAAGCCAAGGATATCCTTCAGCTGCGACACTGACTCAACTACTCATGAAGATTGTAGGGGAAAAACCAATGCTTCCCACTTTGATTATTACAGCTGCTGCTTTCATTTCCTCCTTTGCAGGAACCCCCTGCTGTGACGTACAGGAAGGATGCTTGAAATGGAATCGAAAGCAGAAACTTCAGGCAGTATAGGAAACACCACGTGAACCTATACGCCTGCAAGGGGGTCCTGGCTATTTATTGTTCTGAGTAATTTGGAAGGAAAGGTATTTACCAATATCCACTTCCTCAAATAATACCTTCCTTAAATGAACGTACTGCCTAAAAAAATACTAAACATAGAAGTCAAAATTTCAAGGCAAAACCTCCATAGGAATTTTTGTATAAGAGAAATAAATGTGGTCACCAACTGTTTGAGATCAATTGGAATTCTTTGTTGTATATGCCTATAAATGTACCGGTTCAATAAAACAGGGTGAAAAGTAGAAAAGCTCTTTCTAATAGATAGAAATAGATAGTAGTAGATATGTCTTCTAAAGGGAATAGATTCATCAAAGATTTATTTATAAGTGGCTAGTTCAAGCCCATCCAAAATATCATTTTACTTTGCCAAGTATGAAATTGGTATGAATATGGACAGGCTGCTCATGAGGGCAGGAGATTCCTTCCAGAATCTAGCATCTCCCTGCTTGGTCGCTCATGCTCCAAACTATTTATAACACCCATGGCCATTTCTAAAGCTGGGTCAAGAACAGCATTTTTAGATCTTTTTTGACCACAAACCACAATAAAAATACATCTTAAACCATAAATCAGTACTCACATCTGTGAATGCATACATGTAGGTATATAATGCATGTATACATATATAAGTAAATACATCTGAAAAAAAGTTTCAAGAAATGATACACTCACCATGTGGGATGTACTAGGAGACTTTCTGTTTTAGTCTTTGCTGCATTAGTTGTTTAAATTCTATGGTGACTTACTATGCTGGTTATTCAGTCCACATATAGGTTGCAGTCCACAGTTTGAAAAACATTGGCTTAGGTTAATAATAATAATGATAAATATAATAATCACAATATAATGAAAACATCAACCAACTGAACCATAAGCCTTATTTAGAGGAATCAGAATTATTTAAATGTGACCTAGAGTAGAAGGTGTGGAGGAACTGGCTTATAGTTCAGGAGAATTTTCTGAGATAACAATTGACAACCATCTGGAGCCTCTGTCCCCATCCCAGCTGAGTTCCTGATTCATCTAAATAGTATGCGTAGCTGGTTGAAAGATCTGCTTCCATGTATACTCTGACCTTAATCAAATCTGGGAGTTACAGGAAAATTCAGTTGTATAGTGCACACTTATTTTATGAGTGATGAAGAAGTAAAAAATGCTGTCAATTATGATTGTGAAGTTCCACCAGTTAGATGTCATATCAGAGATGTCAAAATATAAAACAAAATGTGCATTTTAAAATCAGCACTGGACTAATCATTTGGAGAGCCCTCTGAAAGCCTTCTGGGTCACCTGTTCTTCCCGTGATAGGACCAGCAGGGGTTTTCTTATCCATAGGGAAAATTACCTAAGATGGTATTTTATGAATCTTATGCAGTTTCATAAACTTCTACATCTGAAAGTGACCCTCAGTGATAATCTGGATTATACCTCCTCATGTTACAGTTGAAGAACCTGATACCCAGGGAGATATTAAAGACTTGCCCTAGATAACATACCAAAGTAGAGACAAAAAGAACTTAAAACAAATAAACAAAAGATCTAGGTTGTAAGATGGGAAAGGAGAAATAGTAGCACAGAGAAAAGGCTGGAACCAAAGCCTCTGATCATTTAATCTGACTTCTTGGAAATTAGGCTCTTATTTATCAAAACAAGGTCATTAAGAGGGGAACCATAATCCCCTTCTACATTTTGGACCCAGTGTCTCCATTCTGTGGAGAGATAAATTATTGCCGGACACTGTCTTTCTCAAATATCTTTTTAGTCATGGTATTTTTCCCCTCTCAAAAACCAAGAGCTAACTTGGTTTCAATCCAATTACTTATTTTCCAGTCAGGCCATTAAGATCTTCCGCTGTCAACTTGATTTGTTTATAATTTATATCCCACCCATTTCCCATAAGAATCAGTTGGATCAACCTTTCCACCTAGTTAACATAATCTAGTCATACTATCCTCATTCACATTGATTCTTGACAAAGTCCCAGTCTACTACTGCTTATGTAAATCCACCTGCTCTGCCCCACATGCGGTGTGAAGCTTCTCACTTGCATTACTTTCAAGTGCCCCTGCCAAGTCCTATTTGTCTTTTCTTTTAACTCCAGCATTTACCCCCCTCTGGAAAGCATCCTTTAATTAATGTTGTTTTGTAGTCCCTGTGTGCCTACAGCATAGTCTACATTCCTTTCATTTTTATTCAGCAATTTACTTGAAAGTTGTTTTCTAACTGATCTCAACTACATGTTGTGTTCCTTTAAGGGTACCACTTCTGTACTGCCCACAACTTTGGGAATGATGCTCAATATGAAATGTCCTCTGATTCCTATGCTCCTGCCCTTAGAGGGAGGAATATTCAAGTACATGCACACACTCCAGACAGAGACACAGAAAGAAACACATGAACAGAACAGTAAAGCTGTATTAGCATTTATTCATAAAGGGTTTGCTCATCACCTAACGAACAGCCAGAGTACAGAATATTTGACTAAATTAGAGACTCTCACCGACTCTCCCAACACCATCTGCATCTTAACACTTAACCCGTACTTGGCTGTTTCTAGTTCCCCAAGGTCACTTTATCACATCTCTGTGCCTGTATTCACAATCTTCTTAGCCTAGAGCATCCCTCACCACCTTCTCCACCTGGGTCACAAATGTTCCTCCTAAGTCTGTCAAGAGAAGTGCTTTCTTGCCAGAACACAGCATTCTGTGTTCCCCATCACTGTGCTTGCAGGGAGCCCTGAGCAATTACCCATTATAGCATTTGTCACTGTATCACAATTGTCTGCTCACGTGTTCCCATTCTCAATTAGCTTGAGAGGTACTTGAGATAAGGTGCATAGGACCCTCTTTGAAACTTGGCACCTAGAATGGTGCTGGCATCTGTAATTTGAGGCCAATTCATATTGTCCCAAACAAGAAGAAAATGAATTGAAGAGAAATGCTTTATCCACCACTGGAGGGAATGGCTTGGGTTATAAGCACACAGAACCATGGTATTCCTCCAATATTAGAAGTGGTTCTTAGAGTTGGGTTGTTCTTTATAAGTTCATCTCTGTTGTGAAATAAGTCATAGAAGCTTGTTAGCAATATCTTAGGGAAAAAAACAATCTTCTAAAAGGTTAGGGCCCTTTGGACTTCTGCTTCAATGACTCATCAGACAGCCTTAGAAAATGTTTGTCTTCTTAACACTACAGCATTTTGATTGCTGCCACAATAGTGTCTAGGCTGGATAACTCATGTTATAGTGATTTGCTCATTTTCTCTGGAATGATGGCCTTCTTTACCCTTTAAAACTGGTACTAGCTTTAATAAAGTTCCAGTAGTTCATTTCAGTTCAGTCTATTCTCTACTATTGTTCCCACCCCATGGACCATGTTTTTTTTTGGGGGGGGGCATCTCTCATATTTATTGATCATATGGTTGTTAACAACAATAAAATTCTGTATAGGGAACTCAATGCACAATCATTAATCAACCCCAAGCCTAATTCTCAACAGTCTCCAATCTTCTGAAGCATAACGAAGAAGTTCTTACATGGTGAACAAATTCTTACATAGTGAATAAGTTCTTACATGGTGAACAGTGCAAGGGCAGTCATCACAGAAACTTTCGGTTTTGATCACGCATCATGAACTAAACAATCAGGTCAATTATGATTATTTGTTTGATTTTTATACTTGATTTATATGTGAATCCCACATTTCTCCCTTATTATTATTATTATTATTATTATTGTTTTTAATAAAATGCTGAAGTGGTAGGTAGATGCAAGATAAGGGTAGAAAACATAGTTTTGTGCTGTAAGAGGGCAAATGTAGATGATCAGGTGTGTGCCTATAGACTAAGTATTAATCCAAACTAGACAAGGGCAACAAAACATCCACGGATGCAGAAGATTTCTCTCAAAACAGGGGCAGTGAGTTTCTAAGCCTCACCTCTGTTGATCCCCAATTTCTCACCTGATGGCCCCCCTGCAACTGTGCCTGTCTTAGGTTGTTCCTCCCTTGAGGAATCTTACCTGTCTCTGGCTAACCAGTCATCTTCCGGGGCCATACAGGGAAATGTAAAGTTGGCAAGTGAGAGAGAAGCAATATTGTTTGAAAAGGTTAGCTTTTTACTTTTTTGCAGATTTATGCCCTGTGGCTTCTATGCCCGGCATTTGTCTTGAGGTATCTTTACCACTTGGAAGAATTATGATACTCAGTAATTTTGATATGAGGCACGAATTCTACTTAGGGGTTGTAATTATGAAGGAAGAAGAGAAGCTATAGAAGTAGCAGACGGAAGAAAACATGGGAAGATTGATTATTTCTTTGACATATCTTCTTGTAGTGTAACATAAGCGTGTATAGGTTTTAAATTACTAATTAAATTGCGTGCACACATTAACATAATAGGAATACAGCTACATAACCAAAGCAGACCCATGGACCATGTTTTAAGAGCTGGGTAAGTGATTCTCGTAAGAAAAGAGAAGGCAATTGAGGCTTATTTTTAAGTACTCAGTATACAACCTGAATGTCAGTCAATTTGCATCCTGGAATTCATAATCTGAGAGGTATTCCTTTTACTTTGAGCCATACAAGAAGGACATCTCGGCAGACAAATGGTGGGACTCAAATATAAGTCATCATGGAGTTTCTCACTTTCCTGCTTTGATAGAGGTCAGTAAGTCTAGCACAGTGGAAATGGAATGGACTCTAGTCATAGTCCAACATTTGTGCAGTGCCACATGTGAGAGGAGGTGTTGTAGGGATGATGCAAAGGGCATTTGAGTCACACAAAACTTGATTAAGCCCTCCTGCCATTTGCTACCTGGGCAACCTTGGGCAGTCTACTCTAAATCTGTGCCTCTGTTGACTCATCTGTAAAATGGAATTTAATCACTTGCCTCATAGAATTGTAGCTATGTATATGTGTAAAGGCTCATATGCACTTAATGTCAGGTACATTATAAAATGTAATGCATTTTACATGTTTAATGTAAATGTATTAAAATGTCTTTAAAAGGTTGATTATTACTAGTGTTATCACTTCCAGGCTATATTCTAAAACTGTTACCTCATTAAATAATTTTTTCATTAGTACCTCACATTATTTAAATTTGGAAAATCACTGTCGATAGCCTGTGGGGCTTCAGCAACAGCATTGACACTGTGAATTTAGGATTTCTTAGGTAATTTGCTTTGTTTGGTTTAGCATGCAGGATTCATGGCTGGCTTACCCTGTGCCAGGCACAGGTATTACTACAAAGCTGAATCACTCATAGACCCGAATACAATTACCGATATTCAACAAAATTCCCTGCATGTGGAATACTTGGTGCTCTCTGGTGGTTTCTTTTGGCTGAATCAGTTACTTTGGAAAATTTTATTGATCCAGGAAAATTCTGCACTGGGGAGACAGCATCATAAAATGACTCATAAATCCAAAGAACAGCTTCCAAATTAGTTTATCCATGAAATGTAGAAAGACAACTCTTGGTAAGTCAGCAGAAAACAAAAGGGACTTATTCTAAAAAATATGGCCAAGCCTGTTTAGGTCAGGAGGCATTATTACCTCAAGGTTCTGTGTATAGATTCAAGGATGTGGGGCAGGTTCTGTAAGCAAGTCTATTTAAAAAATAAGGCATTTTGGAAAGTTGTTCACAATTTAGTTTTAAGTGAAAAGAAATGTCAAACTCTAGATTTATAAACATTAAAATGTGAAGAGGGAGTGGTGGGGTTACAGGTAGATTTTCTTTTATTTATATGTCTTTATAATTTTTAAACAATGAGCATATATATTTTATGTAATAAGATTGAAGTCACATAAAAAAGAAAGTGAACGCAGTTCAAAATGTATCTGAATGAAGTTCCAGGACTTCTAAAGCAGTCATATCACCTGGTAACAAGCATTTAAGTATTGATAAAACAGGGAAAGCAGAAGTGAATTATATTTAAAATATCCAGGCTGAGAGGCCTCTGGAAATTGCATTGCTTGTAGGAAATACTCAGCAGCACTTAGGAGTGCAAGATAGACATCTGCATTTGCTTCCTACTCATCTGGGCAAGAGCATCTTCCACCCGATATTTTCAAAGGCACTTTTGGCCAGGATCATTTAGACCAATATGCATCCTACAGTTGCTGTAAACTGCCTTACTTATTTGTTAAAATTATGATCCTATCATTAAAAAAAGAAGTCTGTTCATTATTGCAAAGGAACGACACAGAAACCTCTTGGTAAGGAATTAGTTTATCCTACTAGTAGTAAGCTTGCAGAGCTTATTCTAAATATGGAGGATTAAGGAGAACTGAGCAAACAAGTAGAATTTTACAAAAACAAAATTACATTCATGAACATTAATATTGACCATTGGAAGCAAAAGCTTTCAAAGAAAGAGTAAGCTTATCTTGCCTTCCAAAGTTAAAATCTTAGTAATTAGAATTCAGAAAATAAACAAATACAAAAAATTGTTGAATAATTGCTTACCACCGAGGAACAAAGCATGCCAAGTGTCAGGCCACAGAATCTCTCAGAACTCAACTTCTTCCTAAACCGGGAAGGATAAAGGCAATCATAAGATAAAAAGTACTTTTTTGTTTTGTTTTGTTTAAATCTTACAGATTTTTTTAATTCTTATTTTTATTTTATTTTTTGTCATTTTTTTGTGTTGAAGTATAGTTGATATATAATATCAACCTATATTATCAAATCATATCAAAGTATATTGATTTCCATTATACAATGTAGCGATTCAACAGTTATCTGCATTATTAAATCCTCACCCCAACTAGTATAGTTACTATCTGTCAACAGAAAATAATGTTACAGAATTGACTATATTTTCTATGCTGTACTTTATCCCTGTGACTAATTTATACTATGATTGAGATTTTGTGCCTCTTTATCCCCTTCACCTGTCTCATCCACCCACCCTAACCCTTCCCCATGGTAACTACCAATCACTTCTCAGTGTCTGACTCTTGCCATTTTGTTCATTCTGTTTTGTTTGGTTTTAGATTCCACATACAAGTGAAATCATATTGTATTTGCTTTTTAAATTTTGGGTTAGATTTGAAGTAGCAGGATAAAGAGTCTCTTTACTAAAATGAAGTAAGCAATATTGAAGGTGAATTCTTATTGGCAAGAAGACATTGGCCATTGAACTTTCAGTTAGACTTCAGCTGAAGTAGAACTCCAAGTTAGAAAACCCAGAGGCAGCTACTTGAAAAGACATATCCAGTAATTCCACACCTGCAGTGGGTCTCACTCACGCACTTGTTGACTAAACCCTTATGTTGGTTGAGGGCAAGGGGATCTGAGGCAGAGGAAAGATACTGGGTACCCAAGGAAGCATGGTCTGATACCATCTTTTCATTTTGGTATGGCTGTTTCTTTCAGATCTGAGTCTTTCATGATTGAGGAAGTATAGTGTAGGTTAATTATATACTTCTTTACTCTAATAATGTTTTGTAATTAGCCTGTACCTTTTCCTGCCACTCTAAACTCTACTTGTCTTGAGTGACAAATTATATGTTCTATAAATCATTTATATTTCTTAGTTATTAATTCTTATTTAACCAGAAATGTCCAAATCCTTCAATCCATTGTTATTTAGTAGCTGCCTGTATGAATGGTTTTGGATATTTGTCCCACCAGCCGAGAGACGTAATATAGATAAAATGAGCTTCAATGACTTCTAAATAATTTAAAAATTCCAAACTTAAAGAAATGTTTTCAACTCCTTCACTTTTATCTCAGATAACTGAACAAAAGCAAAAACAGCTAAAAAAGACCTTCAAACCAATCCATTCTTTTCAGAGAAGGTTATCTGTTTGATTTTCCAAAATATTGCTTGAATATTGCTTCAACATGGCAGGTCAACTACTTAAGCAGGAAATACTTTATCAGTAAACACATAATTGGGTTTTTCCACAGGACCAAAATGTTCCAAAGTCTTCTGAGTAAATGAGTTTGCTGTATTAAATATCTATTTTCATAAGCCAAAGGTCATATTTATCATTGCTACCATGAGTATGCCATTAATAAGCACATTAATCAAGTACTTTAGTAGAAACCCAGGCTTGGAAATAGTCAAGTATCAAAATATTAAGTCTAAGTACTTTTCCTCTTCTATATGTTCTTAAAGCTTTCCAGTTTAGAAACTGCCTAATGATCACATTAAGAATTACTTGTTCCCCCTCTGTACTTCACAGCAGTGGATGTGTCTGTTATTATAGCATTTATTATGTTGCATTTTTATAAAATCTGCTGTGTCCATCTTTTGGTGGAAAAGAATGTATGGCAAGTGTCATTTGCTTCTTTATATGTCTGCCTTTATATCTGGACTGTGAGCTCCTTAAGGACAGGGACTAAATATTTATCTTTTTATCCCCAGAAACTGTGTTTGATGCCTACAAAAGTACTAAATAAATGCTGAGTAAAATAAAGAATGAATAAATTATTTAATGGACTCTCCCTTTTTTTTTTTTTTTTTTTTTTTTTTTTTTTGAGAGGGCATCTCTCATATTTATTGATCAAATGGTTGTTAACAACAATAAAATTCAGTATAGGGGGGTCAATGCTCAATGTACAATCATTAATCCATCTCAAGCCTAATTCTCGTCAGTCTCCAATCTTCTGAAGCATAACGAACAAGTTCTTACATGGTGAACGAATTCTTACAGAGTGAATAAATTCTTACATGGTGAACAGTACAAGGGCAGTCATCACAGAAACTTTCGGTTTTGATCATGCAATATGACCTATAAACCATCAGGTCAAATATGAATATTCATTTGATTTTTGTACTTGATTTATATGTTGATCCCACATTTCTCCTATTATTATTATTATTTTTATTTTTAATAAAATGCTGAAGTGGTAGGTAGATGCAAGATAAAGGTAGAAAACATAGTTTAGTGCTGTAAGAAGGCAAATGTAGATGATCAGATGATCAGGTGTGTGCCTATGGACTAAGTATTAATCCAGGCTAGACAAGGGCAGCAAGACATCCACGGATGCAGAAGATTTCTCTCAAAGCAGGGGGGGTGAGGTTCTGAGCCTCACCTCTGTTGATCCCCAAATTCTCACCTGATGGCCCCCCTGCGACTGTGCCTGTCTTAGGTTGTTCCTCCCTTGAGGAATCTTACCCGTCTCTGGCTAACCAGTCATCTTCCGGGGCCATACAGGGAAATGTAAAGTTGGTAAGTGAGAGAGAAGCCATATTGTTTGCAAAGGTTAGCTTTTTACTTCTTTGCAGATTTATGCCCTGTGGCTTCTATGCCCAGCACTTGTCTCGAGGTATCTTTACCACCTGGAGGAATTATGATACTCGGTAAATTCGATATGAGGCACGAATTCTATTTAAGGGTTGTAATTAGGAAGGAAGAAGAAAAGCTATAGATGTAGCATATGAAGGAAACATGGGAGGATTGATTATTTCTTTGACATATCTTCTTGTAGAGTACCTTAAGTATGTATAGGTTTTAAACTACTAACTAATTTGCACACACATATTGACATAATAGGAATACGGTGACATAAACAAAGCAAATCTATAATTACCAGCCATCTCCAGTGAAGCCAAGAAAACCATTTAGGCACCCTAGGCATTTGTGAAAATTTATCTATGATATGATGGATATTTTCCAACTGTACTTGAACCATCAGACAAATTAAAGCAGCCCATTTCTGGGATCTGTTCACATCCCATATGTTCTTTTAACCATAGATAGTCTATAGTCATGAGATTTTGGGGTGCTACAACTTGCACCCCTCCCAACTCCTGGTTGAGTTCCAACAGTACAGATCCAGTCAAATTCGTTGTCTCACTGTATGCACATGCCAGCCTAGACATCTCCCTCCTCCTTCTCATGGCAAGTCCAGGAGATGGTGGGCTGGATGCAGCCACAACCGCAGCATCGTCCGGATCCCTGTGGAGGCTTTTTGATGATCATCCCCCGGCACGAGTCCTCCAGAGAGTGCTGATGCCGGAAGCTCCTCCTCATATCGTATCTTAGTTCATTTTCTGGGTATCCAAGCTAGGGCTTGATCTTCTGCGTAGAAACAAACAGACCCTTTGCCCACACTTTGACATGCCCTCTATACCACTGTGCAGAACTCATTGGAGGTCAGCACACAGGAACTGCTTTTTTTTTTTTTTTTTTAATTAAGAGAAAGGAATATTATCAGAAAAGAGTACCTCCATAGCTGATCATCTGACACCCTTTAAGTGATCAACATTAAGGATATTTAAAGCATGCGTTGATCTTTGATTTACCAATAGTTTTATCCTGTTAAGGAGTAATCCCCCTTTTCTTTCTTTCTTTCTTTTTTTTTTTTTAAATTTTTAATCTACACTTACCTGAAGAATACTATGTTTACTATGCTCTCCCCTATATCAGGTCCCCCCTAACAACCACATTACGGTTACTGTCCATCAGCTTAGCAAAATGTTGTAGAGTCACTACTTGTCCTCTCTGTGTTGTGCAGCCCACCCTCCCCTTTCTCCCTCCCCCCCATGCATGCTAATCTTAATACCCCCCTTCTTCTTCCCCCCCCTTATCCCTCCCTGCCCACCCATCCTCCCCAGTTCCTTTCCCTTTGGTACCTGTTAGTCCATTTTTGGGTTCTGTAATTCTGCTGCTGTTTTGTTCCTTCAGTTTTTCCTTTGTTCCTATACTCCTCAGATGAGTGAAATCATTTGGTATTTCTCTTTCTCCGCTTGGCTTATTTCACTGAGCATAATACTCTCCAGCTCCATCCATGTTGCTGCAAATGGTTGGATTTTTCCACTTCTTATGGCTGAGTAGTATTCCATTGTGTATATGTACCACATCTTCTTTATCCATTCATCTACAGATGGACATTTAGGTTGCTTCCAATTCTTGGCTATTGTAAATAGTGCTGCGATAAACATAGGAGTGCATCTGTCTTTCTCAAACTTGATTGCTGCGTTCTTAGGGTAAATTCCTAGGAGTGGAATTCCTGGGTCAAATGGTAGGTCTGTTTTGAGCATTTTGATGCACCTCCATACTGCTTTCCACAATGGTTGAACTAATTTACATTCCCACCAGCAGTGTAGGAGGGTTCCCCTTTCTCCACAGCCTCGCCAACATTTGTTGTTGTTTGTCTTTTGGATGGCAGCTATCCTTACTGGTGTGAGGTGATACCTCATTGTAGTTTTAATTTGCATTTCTCTGATAATTAGCGATGTGGAGCATCTTTTCATGTGTCTCTTGGCCATCTGTATTTCTTTTTTGGAGAACTGTCTGTTCAGTTCCTCTGCCCATTTTTTAATTGGGTTATTTGTTTTTTGTTTGTTGAGGCGTGTGAGCTCTTTATATATTCTGGACGTCAAGCCTTTATCAGATCTGTCATTTTCAAATATATTCTCCCATACTGTAGGGTTCCTTTTTGTTCTATTGATGGTGTCTTTCGCTGTACAGAAGCTTTTCAGCTTAATGTAGTCCCACTTGCTCATTTTTGCTGTTGTTTTCCTTGCCCGGGGAGATATGTTCAAGAAGAGATCACTCATGTTTATGTCTAAGAGGTTTTTGCCTATGTTTTTTTCCAAGAGTTTAATGGTTTCGTGACTTACATTCAGGTCTTTGATCCATTTTGAGTTTACCTTTGTATATGGGGTTAGACAATGGTCCAGTTTCATTCTCCTACATGTAGCTGTCCAGTTTTGCCAGCACCATCTGTTGAAGAGACTGTCATTTTGCCATTGTATGTCCATGGCTCCTTTATCAAATATTAATTGACCATATATGTTTGGGTTAATTTCTGGGGTCTCTAATCTGTTCCACTGGTCTGTGGCTCTGTTCTTGTGCCAGTACCAAATTGTCTTGATTACTATGGCTTTGTAGTAGAGCTTGAAGTTGGGGAGTGAGATCCCCCCTACTTTATTCTTCTTTTTCAGGATTGCTTTGGCTATTCGGGGTCTTTGGTGTTTCCATATGAATTTTTGAATTATTTGTTCCAATTCATTGAAGAATGTTGCTGGTAATTTGAGAGGGATTGCATCAAATTTGTATATTGCTTTCGGCAGGATGGCCATTTTGACGATATTAATTCTTCCTAGCCATGAGCATGGGATGAGTTTCCATTTATTAGTGTCCCCTTTAATTTCTCTTAAGAGTGACTTGTAGTTTTCAGAGTATAAGTCTTTCACTTCCTTGGTTAGGTTTATTCCTAGGTATTTTATTCTTTTTGATGCAATGGTGAATGGAATTGTTTTCCTGATTTCTCTTTCTATTGATTCGTTGTTAGTGTATAGGAAAGCTACAGATTTCTGTGTGTTGATTTTGTATCCTGCAACTTTGCTGTATTCCGATATCAGTTCTAGTAGTTTTGGAGTGGAGTCTTTAGGGTTTTTTATGTACAGTATCATATCATCTGCAAATAGTGACAGTTTAACTTCTTCTTTACCAATCTGGATTCCTTGTATTTCTTTGTTTTGTCTGATTGCCGTGGCTAGGACCTCCAGTACTATGTTAAATAACAGTGGGGAGAGTGGGCATCCCTGTCTGGTTCCCGATCTCAGTGGAAATGCTTTCAGCTTCTCGCTGTTCAGTATAATGCTGGCTGTGGGTTTATCATATATGGCCTTTATTATGTTGAGGTACTTGCCCTCTATTCCCATTTTGCTGAGAGTTTTTATCATGAATGGATGTTGAATTTTGTCAAATGCTTTTTCAGCATCTATGGAGATGATCATGTGGTTTTTGTCTTTCTTTTTGTTGATGTGGTGGATGATGTTGATGGATTTTCGAATGTTGTACCATCCTTGCATCCCTGGGATGAACCCCACTTGGTCATGGTGTATGATCCTTTTGATATACTGTTGAATTCTGTTTGCTAATATTTTATTGAGTATTTTTGCATCTACGTTCATCAGGGATATTGGTCTGTAATTTTCTTTTTTGGTGGGGTCTTTGCCTGGTTTTGGTATTAGGGTGATGTTGGCTTCATAGAATGAGTTTGGGAGTATTCCCTCTTCTTCTATTTTGTGGAACACTTTAAGGAGAATGGGTATTATGTCTTCTCTGTGTGTCTGATAAAATTCCGAGGTAAATCCGTCCGGCCCCGGGGTTTTGTTCTTGGGTAGTTTTTTGATTACTGTTTCAATTTCTTTGCTTGTAATTGGTTTGTTTAACTTTTGTGTTTCTTCCTTGGTCAGTCTTGGGAGGTTGTATTTTTCTAGGAAGTTGTCCATTTCTTCTAGGTTTTCCAGCTTGTTGGCATATAGGTTTTCATAGTAGTCTTTAATAATTCTTTGTATTTCTGTGGAGTCTGTCGTGATTTTTCCATTCTCATTTCTGATTATGTTGATTTGTGTTGACTCTCTTTTTCTCTTAATAAGTTGGGCTAGAGGCTTATCTATTTTGTTTATTTTCTCAAAGAACCAGCTCTTGGTTTCGTTGATTTTTGCTATTGTTTTATTCTTCTCAATTTTGTTTATTTCTTCTCTGATCTTTATTATGTCCCTCCTTCTGCTGACTTTAGGCCTCATTTGTTCTTCTTTTTCCAGTTTTAATAATTGTGATGTTAGACTATTTATTTGGGATTGTTCTTCCTTCTTCAAGTGTGCCTGGATTGCTATATACTTTCCTCTTAAGACTGCTTTCGCTGCATCCCACAGAAGTTGGGGCTTAGTGTTGCTGTTGTCATTTGTTTCTATATATTCCTTGATCTCTATTTTGATTTGTTCATTGATCCATTGATTATTTAGTAGCATGTTGTTAAGCCTCCATGTGTTTGTGAGCCTTTTTGTTTTCTTTGTAGAATTTATTTCTACTTTCATACCTTTGTGGTCTGAAAAATTGGTTGGTAGAATTTCAATATTGTGGAATTTACTGAGGCTCTTTTTGTGAGCTAGTATGTGGTCTATTCTAGAGAATGTTCCATGTGCACTTGAGAAGAATGTATATCCTGTTGCTTTTGGATGTAAAGTTCTATAGATGTCTATTAGGTCCATCTGTTCTAGTGTGTTGTTCAGTGCCTGTGTGTCTTTACTTATTTTCTGCCCGGTGGATCTATCCTTTGGGGTGAGTGGTGTGTTGAAGTCTCCTACAATGAATGCATTGCAGTCTATTTCCCTCTTTAGTTCTGTTAGTATTTGCTTCACATATGCTGGTGCTCCTGTATTGGGTGCATATATATTTAGAATGGTTATATCCTCTTGTTGGACTAAGCCCTTTATCATTATGTAGTGGCCTTCTTTATCTCTTGTTACTTTCTTTGTTTTGAAGTCTATTTTGTCTGATATTAGTACTGCAACCCCTGCTTTCTTCTCACTGTTGTTTGCCTGAAATATGTTTTTCCATCCCTTGACTTTTAGTCTATGCTTATCTTTGGGTTTAAGGTGAGTTTCTTGTAAGCAGCATATAGATGGGTCTTGCTTTTTTATCCATTCTATTACTCTATGTCTTTTGATTGGTGCATTAAGTCCATTTACATTTAGGGTGACTATTGAAAGATATGTACTTATTGCCATTGCAGGCTTTAGATTCGTGGTTACCAAAGGTTCAAGGTTAGCTTCTTTAGTATCTTACTGCCTAACTTAGCTCGCTTATTGAGCTGTTATATACACTGTCTGGAGAGTCTTTTCTTCTCTCCCTTCTTATTCCTCCTCCTCCCTTCTTCATATGTTGTGTGTTTTGTTCTGTGCTCTTTTTAGGGGTGCTCCCATCTAGAGCAGTCCCTGTAGGATGCCCTGTAGAGGTGGTTTGTGGGAAGCAAATTCCCTCAGCTTTTGCTTGTCTGGGAATTGTTTGATCCCACCATCATATTTAAATGATAGTCGTGCTGGATACAGTATCCTTGGTTCAAGGCCCTTCTGTTTCATTGCATTAAGTATATCATGCCATTCTCTTCTGGCCTGTAGGGTTTCTGTTGAGAAGTCTGATGTTAGCCTGATTGGTTTTCCTTTATAGGTGACCTTTTTCTCTCTAGCTGCCTTTAAAACTCTTTCCTTGTCCTTGATCCTTGCCATTTTAATTATTATGTGTCTTGGTGTTGTCCTCCTTGGATCCTTTCTGTTGGGGGTTCTGTATAATTCCATGGTCTGTTCGATTATTTCCTCCCCCAGTTTGGGGAAGTTTTCAGCAATTATTTCTTCAAAGACACTTTCTATCCCTTTTCCTCTTTCTTCCTCTTCTGGTATCCCTATAATACGAATGTTTTTCCTTTTGTATTGGTCACATATTTCTCTTAGTGTTGTTTCATTCCTGGAGATCCTTTTATCTCTCTCTATGTCAGCTTCTATACGTTCCTGTTCTCTGGCTTCTATTCCTTCAATGGCCTCTTGCATCTTATCCATTCTGCTTATAAATCCTTCCAGGGATTGTTTCACTTCTGTGATCTCTTTCCTGACATCTGTGATCTCCTTCCGGACTTCATCCCACTGCTCTTGCATTTTTCTCTGCATCTCATCCCACTGCTCTTGCATTTTTCTCTGCATCTCATCCCATTGCTCTTGCATTTTTTTCTGCATCTCTGTCAGCATGTTCATGATTTTTATTTTGAATTCTTTTTCAGGAGGACTAGTTAGGTCTGTCTCCTTCTCAGGTGTTGTCTCTGTGATCTTTGTCTGCCTGTAGTTTTGCCTTTTCATGGTGATAGAGATAGTCTGCAGAGCTGGTACAAGTGACCGCTGGAAGAGCTTCCCTTCTTGTTGGTTTGTAGCCTTTTCCTGGGAGAATAGCGACCTCTAGTGGCTTGTGCTGGGCAGCTGTGCGCAGACAGGGCTTCTGCTTCCTGCCCAGTTGCTTTGGGGTTTATCTCCACTGTTGCTGTGGGCTTGGCCTGGCTGGGGCTGTTCCTCCAAAATGGTGGAGCCCCGTTAGAGGGGGAGCAGCCAGGAGACTATTTATCTCCGTAAGGGGCCTCTGTGCTCCCTGCTGCCCAGGGGGTTAGAGTGCCCAGAGATCCCCAGATTCCCTGCTTCTGGTCTAAGTGACCTGTCCTGCCCCTTTAAGATTTCCAAAAAGCACTCTCCAAACCAAAACAACAACAGCAACAATGAGAGAGGGAACAGAAAGGAAAAAAAAAGAAAAAACACGCGATTTTTTTTTTTTTCCTCAGGTGCCGGTCCCAGGCACCCGCGCACTGGTCCTGCTGCCCTGTCTCCCTAGCACCAGGGTCCCTGTCCTTTCAAGGCTTCCAAAAAGCACCCACCCACCGGTCCCGCAGGGAAGGAACGCTCAATATTCTTTGTCCTCAGGCACTGGTCCCACGCACCCGCTCACCAGTCCTGCCGCCCTGCCTCCCTAGCACCGGGGTCCCTGTCCCTTCAAGGCTTCCAAAAAGCACTTGGCAAAAAGAGAGAAAAAAAAGGGGAAAAACGCGCGATTTCTTCCGTCCTCAGGTGCTGGTCTCAGGCACCCACCCACCGGTCCCACAGGGAAAAATGCGGGATATTCTTTGTCCTCAGGTGCCGGTCCCAGGCACCCGCTCACCAGTCCCGCCGCCCTGCCTCCCTAGCACCGGGGTCCCTGTCCCTTTTAGGCTTCCAAAAAGCACTCGCAGAAAAGAGAAAAAAAAAAGGGGAAAAACGCGCGATTTCCTCTGTCCTCAAGTGCCGGTCTCAGGCACCCGCCCACCGGTCCCGCAGGGAAAAACGGGGGATATTCTTTGTCCTCAGGCGCCGGTCCCAGCCACCCGCTCACCAGTCCCGCCACCGTGCCTCCCTAGCACTGGGGTCCCCGTCCCTTCAAGGCTTCCAAAAAGCGCTTGCCAAAAAGAGAAAAAAAAAAAAGGGGGAAAACGCGCGACCTCCTCCGTCCTCAGGCACCGGTCTCAGGCACCCGCCCCCAGGTCTCGCAGGGAGAAACGCGGGATATTCTTTGTCCTCCGGCGCTGTTCCCAGGCACCTCCTCACCGGTCCCGCCACCCTGCCTCCCCAGCAACGGGGGCCCGTCCCTCTAAGGCTTCCAAAAAGCGCTCGCCAAAAAAAAAAACTGCTCCGGTTTCTCTCCACCCGCCGGGAGCCGGGGGGAGGGTCGCTCGGGTCCCGCCCGGCTGGGGCTTGTATCTTACCCCCTTCACAAGGCGCTGGGTTCTTGCAGGTGTGGATGTGGTCTGGATGTTGTCCTGTGTCCTGTGGTCTCTATTTTAGGAAGATTTTTCTTTGTTATATTTTCATAGCTCTATGTGTTTTTGGGAGGAGATTTCCACTGCTCTACTCACGCCGCCATCTTGGCTCAAGAGTGGACTCTCCCTTTTAAGTTAGTTTTGGAACACCTGTTTATTATAATGTTTATTAGTTTCATGTTTTAAGTGGTTCAAAGCTCAATTCTGTGTACATTACCCAGCTCCACAACTGTATACTTGCTTACAAAATTAAATTATGACATACAGAGTAGGGAATGACAGCTTGGGCCCAGGCCAGGTCCCCTGCTAGACTGCAGGCATGGTTGGCAGTGTCTGGTTAACTTGCAGGACTGACCACCTGTTGCCTTTTTGTGTTGAGTGAAGAAGAGACTCCTAGGGGAAAAACTCCAAAGATGTTTACTGCTGGGCTTCAACACTGTTGGCAAATGTTCTTTTGGAAATTCTTGAGTCTGCTCCAGAGAAAATATTCAGTTTAGGGGACTGTGATATCTTCTGGAAGAGAGTTCATTTTAGGAGAAAATAGTCAAGCATGACAGGCCAAGCCAATGGTACATCCTGCCTTACTTCAGAAGGTAAGGGGATTCTGTGCTTGAGCAGGTCTGTCGCTTGGATTGTCTCCTCTGTGTGCCCCATTGGACCCAGGAAAAATTGGAAGAACTCTCTTAATAAACTCTCTAGCATGTGGGCGTCCTTTTACAGTACTTTGGGACCCCTCAAATGGAATATAATGAAGGTTGGGTCAGCGTTCTGCCTCTGCCCCTTCCAAACCTGTACTTTCTCACATTCTACTACACAGTAAGAAGGGAAAAAACATCATCTCCCATCTTCATGTTTTCACAGAGGAAGGAACTTTTGTTCTCCTTTCCATCAGGACTGTGGCTTTGAAAGAAAGCTAGCTTCTCTCTCAACCACATATCTGCTTCCTTACAAAGGAGGAAGTACAACTCACTGGGGGGAATGTCCCTGTGACAATAATAGCTGCTCCTGCACAGGTCTCGTGCTCTCTAAGGCCCTGCTGGAGCAGTGAGAACTCGGGTTTTCTAGCCTCTTCATTTCTGTGTGGTAAAGCCTAAGAAGAGAGAATCCACCGCTCATCCTTCCCTCTTTACTTGCTGGTCAGCCAGTAACAGAGTTGATGAGGCAAGACAGCACCTGGCTGGGTGGTGAAGACCCATCTCTCCCTTACCCTCCCCACCTAACCAAGGTCTGTATCTGGATGGGAATAGGATGGAGCACTTTGGCTTTAGATCCCAATTGCATTGTCCCATCCAAAATTTACCAGAATTTGCAGAGCATCTTAGGCACTTGCCCAATTCATTAATAAGTCTGGTTCATAAACCCACAAGTGATTGTCAATTAGCTATGAGCTGCTAGAGTCTGTACTTTATCCATTCAAATCTGGTGGAGAATCAGGGTGACTCATAACCTGCTCTCCCATACACTTGAGTTACTGCTCTTACGATGTCAAGGCCCAGGAACCCAGTGGGCTGTGCCCAGCAGGGTAGTAGCAGAGGATTGACATGTGCCCTAGAAAAGCCAGCATGGCAGCCCTGGTGGAGCCCTGGGGAAGCATACCAGGAATCACTGGGTATGTTCCAGCAGCAGAAGCTGAGCATTGATGGAGGGGCTGCAGCACCCAGCAGGAGTCTATTCATGATTACATATGAGAATACAAGATTCCATCTCTTTTGGTGGCTTCCAGAAGTTTGAGGATGGGGAAGCTTTGCATGGCTATTGAGGACCTACAGCATGTAAGTGAAGCTAGTGAAAATTAAATTATTGTTATAGGTGATTTCATATATTCACAAACTGAGGGCTGCTGAGAAAATCATGGTTTTCTCATTTTACTCTTAATCTGAACACTTGGTCTTCAGAGCACCTCTCCTGAAATGGGCAATTATAGTAGGGATGTGAACTTATTAATTCACTTGAAACGCTGACCATACACAATTTGCTGTTTAAAGGATTATCAGTTGAAATAAGAAAGCCACTATTGTTATGAGGTGTGAATGTGCTAATTCAAGAATTTGAAATTATTTTTTGTTCATTTATTTGTGCCCTGAGCCTGGAATATGGTGAAAAGTAAGCCTGCAAAATGAAATGAAGTCTTGTTCCTTAAAAATTTTTTCAAAACCAATGTCATTATCTAAAGTTGATTCTCTATGTCCTAAAGTACTTTGCTTTCTTGCCACCTAAAAACCACCTTGCAGATGAAAACTGCTCTGAAAGTGAATTTATTTCAGCTATTCTTTCAAAAGATAATGCCAAATCTGCATACAATTTACATGTGAAATCTGTTCTAACAAGTAGATACTTATTTAATGAATTATTTGACTTCTGATGTGGCACATATAAACACATGCATACACAAAATTCTATTTTGCTATAAAGTGCACCTTTTCATCTACAAATATGGTTATAATTTTAGACATTTCCCAAATGTTATGACATTTCCTTTTTTCTATTATAAACAATTATTTATCCTTTTCTGGCAGTATTTGTTTCATATTTTTGTTGAAAGGGAAGCTAATGTAATCCTGAAATCACAGCAATACATTTATTTGCATAACAATATTCATATGGTTTCTATTCTTTTTCCTCTCAAGAAAAACATTTATATCAGTTATTTTCAGTAGCCTGGCTCAGTATTAGAGTTTGTGGTTTTTCAAATGGCAAATTCACATCTAAATTGAGTTTGGTAAACTTTCACATCATTAATCTAGTCAATATATTTAAGGAAGTAGTTACAAAATGACATGTGTTCTCAATATTCTCACCAATTAGCACTCCTTAGGATGTTTTTTCAGCTATGTTGACAAATTGACAAATAGATATTTTTTTTTCAATCCTGCCCCTATAGCTTTATCTCAAAGGTAATAATAATGCTCTGATCATGAGAAGATAAGTGTGGTATGGTGGAAGAAAGGAGTGGACTTTTGAGAGAAGGAGATCTGGGCTCAAATCCAAGCTTTACTAGTTACTTACTAGCTGTGTGATCTTGACTAAGTTACCATGCTCCTCTGAACCTCAGTGTTTGCATAGGTGAAATAGGAATCCTGCACGTGTGCTTGACATATTAAACAAGACTTGTGAGTACTTGTAACATGGTAGGCACTGAAATAGTCTGGTTTTATTATCTAATAACATACATTTCTTCCTGGAAGCTAAGCCAACTTTGTGGGTTTAACATACCATTCATCTTTCTTAATAGGTATAAAGTCATAGGACTTTGGGGTTAGAAGTTCCCTTTGAGATCAATTAATTAATGGTGTTTCACAGATGAGGAAACTAAGGTACTGGAAAGCTAAGTGGTGTAGAGTCTTCTTCTGTGTTTTGTATAATAAAGAAGTCAGGGGCAGCATTACTTGCTTAAGTTACCATCTGAAAATGGTAGGCGAAGCCAATCATCTGAAGAGTGGTAAGAAAAAAAAAGTCTGAGGAAAACCTCGTGGCAGTTTATGGCTCACACCTAGAATAAGATAAACCCAACCTATTTTGCGAGAGGTATTCCTTCACTTTACTATTATAATGCATCTGAGTGCTTTGGAGAATCCTGAAAATTATGAACTGAATGTATATAATTGGTTGTCCAATGTCTGTGGAAGTAAATATTCACTGTGACTGATAATTGTACATCCCAAAGATATTTCAGATGCATTTAAGGTGATTTTTATCTAGACTATTATTTTTACTATCAATTTGATTGTGAGAAGTAAGAAATCTCAGACCCTAATTCCCATGAACTCACCATGCATAGAGGGCTCAGCAGAACAAAAGAGTTAAGGGAATATTTCCCACCGCACCGTCCTTTACATTATCACAGTCACAATTTTATTGCCTATGCACCTGTATAACATGGTATTACTTTTTAAAAATGGTTTCACTTTTTAAACTTAACCTTATCCTAAAAGATAACCTCATCCTAAAAAGAAGTGGCAACTTGCTATACTGATTCTATTTTGTTTAATATGAAGATATTTTCATGACTATTAAAATAAAAGATGTCATGCATATGCCACCTAAAATTATCTCATGTACCAATCAGGCTTCCATACAGCTTTAGCAGGATTTCACTCTTACTGCTGCTCATGCCCAAAGCTTGTCAGAATAAAGATCTTAAATAACAAAAACCTTTGTATGATTAGTTTCTAGGATAAAAAAATCACCATCCTTGATCCATATGCTCTTTTCAGGGGAGGTTTGGGGTAGGATCTGCACACTTTTAGATAGGTGCTGAGATGAAGCCAAATCCAATACAATTTCCTGTTTAAAATATTGTTTGAAGGATTGACCCACCACCATTAGGAAGTATTATTTATTTTCAGATTACTTCCCAAAACATCCAATTAAGTCCAGATCTTTCATACCAATTTGTACTTACACAAAGAAACTAACATCTAAAAGCTAACATTCTTTATAATATTACTAAAAGACTATGAAAATTTTAACAGCCCCAATACAACATTCTTCAAGAATAAAGTATTAGCCCTCATTAGTGAAAAATGTATATGTTGGAAAAGATCTCGGGAAGTAACAGGAAATCCTAGCCTCCCATAAACATTCCCCAGGAAACTCTTCATTGGACTGGTCCATTTTCTCAAAACTCCTTCTCTTCACCAATAACTTAAAATTGCTTTCTGGTATTTCTCTCCAATCTAACAAGTTCATTTTCCTTTTTATTTCATTAAATTTATAAGTAGAATCATGGCTATTTTCTTTTACATAAGTAGGTAGAGAGATATAAATATATACACACATACATATGTATAAACCTATATATATTTAACACAAACATAGAATGCTTTATTTGGGAGGACTAGTGTTCTCAGAGCCCAGCATCATCCCAACCGTGTCCTACAATTTCCATGCAATGGTAAATGGGCGTTCAATTGAAAAAGGTACCCATGATCAAATTATTTTGGTAAACATTGGATTAAGCAAAACTTAATTTATAACTATATACATTTTGAATTTCCCAGAAGAGCAAATAGCAGTGCTTCTCAAACTTTAATGTATATAAAACTACATATTGAGCAGGTCTGGGATGGGGACTGAGGTTCTGCATTTCTAGCAAGCTCCAGGTGATGCTGATGTTTCTGGTCCAAGGACCACACTATTTGCCCTGAGTCAGGAGGATACAGTGGTGTGATTGGGATGAGATCATACTGGTTAGATTGTGATTTTATTATTATATATGTAATCATGTGTTCTACTTTCAAATACTGGAATGAAATGTATCCTTCACTGTTTACAGTGGATCCAGCTGACAGGAGAAAAATCTAGAATGGCATCAAAGGAATTGCTATTTTGTGACTTTTACAAAGTTACTTGTTTCTTTTCCCTAAAAAGGAAAAAAGTTTCTATCACTTTCAGCACTTAAGTATTAAATATGAAATTAATCCCCCCCAAAATAGCTGCTTTTTGAATAGCTGCTCTAGACCGACTAAAAGTTTACTAGCAAACAATTGTTTGGATTTATGTTATTGACATCATTTTTTGTCAACTGTCGATCATGGGATCATAAGCAGATCACCCCACCATTTTAGGTATCCAGCAGGCAGACCCCTGACACTTTTCTGCCTACTTGTCCACCCACTACAAACACCTAACTATACACTCACCCACTCACACACTGATTCAATCACACAACCACCCCCCATCCATCCACACACCCACTCCTTTATATTTATTTTTTGACAATATTTATGTGACATTGTTTCTTTACAAGCATGGAGTAAAAGCAAAATTAATCTGCGAGTTTAAGGTAGGTAAAAGAGTACATTACATATGATTTCACAGTCCTTTAATATATTTCCTTATGCACTTTGTTCTCGATCTGTGAATGAGTTATTGCAATGGTAGATTGTAAACAATGGCTGGGATGATGCTCGTGGAGGGAGAAAAACAAGCTGCCTGTAAGCTGAGATCTAAGCTGACCAATATATCTCCTCAACCTGATGTTATTAAGCCTCCATTCCGTGAAAGATTCATTCAATCATTTCCTACCATGTTTTCCCTGGTGTTCTGAATGCTCTCCAGCCAGCTAAAACTAAGTTACTTGAAATTGTCCAAACTGTGCCTTTGATTATACTTCTCCCTCCATCTAGGCTGTGCTTCCTGTCCATGCTATGTGTCTAGTTCACAACCCAGTACACTGCTTGTCTCCCAAAAGTTTTCCCAGATCTGCTCTCTCTGATCTGTCATACACACTCTCATGCGGCGAGGCCCACCACTTTGGCCTTGTATTCTGGTTGTTTGTGGTTATATCTGATCTCACCTATTAGGCACAAAGCCTCTTAGAAGAATGAGGTCTGTACCTGCTTTATCTTTGCATCCTTCATAGAATTTCAGCCAGTGTCACTCAGTAAAAATTCATTTATTTCTGAAATGAACGAACCAATCCACCTACACTTCTGATTGAATGACGATTTTGAGTGTGATGATTTCCAAAGTAGCTAACGGGATTAAGGCTAAGAAATATCCCAGTGCCTATAAAATTCTTTGTTAACTGTATCAGTGGGCTATTATTGCTGAATCTTTTGTAAAGAACTCAGCCTTTGCCTGAAACATATTAGTATGTTTCAAAGTGATAGTAGAGTCTTGATTTCATTTAAGTATTGACTTCCCAGAGCATAAATTGATAGAGTATATCTTTATTTATAGAGGTATCAATTCTTGCACTCCTTTTCTCTCTAAAACGTTCCTTCATTTAATAGTCAATTGAATGTCAAACTTGTAAAGGATCACATAAAGTTGTAATTTGGAACTTATTATCCAGTGACTACTAGTACTGTCACCTTTGGCTATCAAGGCACATTGGAGATGCAAAGTCTTTTTACCATCAGCAAAGTTCTTACCCTTTTTCCATTTAAGAAAATAAGTATAGCTTTTGATATTGTTGCTATTCATTCCTTTGTCTTAAACACTATATGAATTTTCAATAATTATTATATGAAAGGGAGAAAGAAGAAAAGAAAATGATTTAGCTGGTAGCTCAAAATGATATCCTGCAGATTTGCCCCAGGGCTGGACACAAGAGTGAATTTGTGTTAAAACACTTATTTTCCCAGAAATGTGTTTCTTTAAGAGGTAGTCTAACACTTCAGGTTCTAGTCTAAGTGTCTTTGCTAATTTGTATGATTGTTTTGAGTTAGATCTAGATTACTATAGTAGGTTTTCTTCTCCCCTTTATCACTAAGATCTTTGCATTTTAAATGACAGTATTGAAACTTAGCTAAAATACATATTTTTTGCTTTGAAAAGTGACAGGAACATATACAGAGGGCTTCATTAATGTCACTTTGATGTCAGTGTAAATTAACCTGGACCTTTGTAGATGGTTAGTGGAACAGACAAACTGAAGGACAGAGCTGCCTCCACAATGCCTAGAATCTCTGGCATTGTTACTTAGCGACCAAACTTATCAGCCCAGCCGACCACATGAACTCTAATTCGAAAGAAATCATTTTATTTTGGTGACAATGAATGATAGTATTGAACCCATACATAACATCTCCCCGTGGCCTGCAGGTCTTCTCCATGGTGTCTGCCTGCCAGGATCACTCCTGATTCTCTGCTACCGCCATGCCTCCAGGTTAAGGTTAAGGTTAAGGCTGTGGCCGTGGGCTGGCTGACCACTAGGAATGGAGTTACTGTGGCTTTAAGCACCCAGCATTTTTGCCCCTTCATTAAAGAAAAATGAAAGGCAAAAGGACAAGGAAGGACAAGAAAGTCCGTGTCAGCCAAACGTAGTTTTCCCTCCCTCTGAACCTGATACGCTCCTTTTGATTTCCAGTAGGTCTGAAGGGAACTTGTTCTTCAGGACCTACAAATGGGTCCTCTGACACCCAGTGGAAGTCCCATCTGGACGGCCCCCCTTTGACAGCCTCTCAACACTGACATCCTCCACTGAGGGGGCCTGTCCTGTGTGTGTCAGCTGCCCAAGAGAGAGCTGCACTGAGAAGCTGCCCCTGAGGACATTCCCCAAACTAGTCTGTAACAGCTTCCCTTTGTGGCATGTTTCTGCTGACCCTGCAGTCCTGCCCCTCAGGCTTCCCCACCAAACACTTCATTGTGAGGCCTTGGAGGCCAGAGGGGCTGGGGGAGCTATCAGTACTTTCTCCTTTAGAGACCTGGAAAGAGACCCAGTCCATCATTTCTAGCATGGCCTCCTTTGGAAAAGATAGTTTAGGTTCCAGACAATCAACTTTCCACTAATTTGGAACACAAACTGTGTTTAATTTGGGTACTGTGTGTACTTACATTGAGGAAGTGAGGTTGCATATACAAACTACTGTCTGACTGCTGAGTGAGCACTTAACATTTTTTTATAATTTAATTCTCTAAAGACAGGAAACTGCAGGCAGCTGCTTTTCTACCATTTAAGAAGTACTTTGCTCCTTTCCAGCAAAAGAGCTGAACTATGAAATGAACTGTGCTGTCTGGAGTGTGACTGGGTATTTTGGCAGCCATTCAAAAGTCTTTTTTGATGGTGTGTCCATCAAATAGCTAGTCTGTGAAGTACTGTTGTCCTTATTCTTTTAAGATTAGAGCAGGATAGGGTGGGAGCAGGAATCCAGGGTTATGCATATCTTTTTCTTTGCAGCTGGAGAAACTGAGGCAATGAAAACAAGAACATTATGCAGTGTCACAGAGGGGAGCCTGCTATTGTGAGAAAATGATCTTCATTCACTCTGTCATTTCCAGGCAGCTGGTTGAAAGCTAATCTTATTTTCAGATAAGCTTAGTTGCCTGGGATGTTATTGGCTACTCCATCATTGGGAAATACGGTGTGTTTTAGGAATAAGGTTAGTTATCAGACTTCTATTAAAGACAAAATTTAAGAAAAAATAGATTTATTTCCTTATAAAGCTGTTTTATCAAGGTCACTTTTATTGTTACAGGCAAGCAAAAAATTAATGTAATGCAAATTGGGGAATATATTTAAGTTATGAAATATAATAAAACCTATTCCCCAGTTTAAGAACTAAAATAGTAACAGTGCCATAGAAACTTCTTGTATGTTCTTCCCCAGTCTCCTCCACTTTGCCCCCACCCTCCACCCAGAGGTAGCCATGCCCCTGGATTGTATGTTTCTTTACTTTGCAGCTTTATTTTAATAGTTTTATGATATAAGCATGTATCATTAGACAATCTAATATCAATTTTGCTTTCTTTTGAACTTCATAAAAATGGTATCATATTGTATTTTTCTGCTTGTTAGTTTTTCACTACAATATTATGTATCTAGGACTCATCTATATTATTGCTTAAAGCTGTGGTTAATTATATACTATTCATTATGTGATTGTATAAAAATGTATATAAGCTAGTCATTCTTGACAGTGGATTTTCAGATTTGTGAGCAAAGGATTAACAATCAAGGCTGGGCTGATGCATTTGTCCAACAATCTCCCTAGGTCAGTGGCTTTCATTTTTTTTTTTTTTGCTATAAATGAAAGCAAATACATTTTACATTGCATCTCAGTAGACATACACATAAAAACTGAAACAAAGTTTAATGAAATAATACTATTTTCACTATGTATGATGTTTTTAATATTTCTTCTCTAGTCTGTTCTATTTTATTTTTACTTTTTAATGCTGCATAACTGGCATTTGGAGAGGCCCATCAAATCTATTTCATTACCTATGTGTTGAGATCACAATTTAAAAAACACTGCTCTAAATCTGACAGTGAAGAATGAATTAGTAGGTCAAAAAGTATAGCATGCTGGGGAGGGAGGGAGAAGGGGATTGAGGGGTGTTATGATTAGTACACATGGTGTAGGGAGGGTCATGGGGAAGACAGTGTAGCACAGAGAAGGCAAGTAGGGGATCTGTGGCATCTTACTACACTCATGGACAGTGACTGCAATGGGTATGGTGGGGACTTGATAATATGGATGAATGTAGTGACCACATTGTTTTTCATGTGAAACCTTCATAAGAGTGTATATCAGTGATACACTAGTAAAAACCAAAAAAAGTATAGCATGCTTACTTTTAATATTATGAATTTTATTGGGGTCAATAAAAACAATGTAGCAGAATCCATAAAGTATCTATGTAGTGTCATGAGCATTATGATTATAAGATTTTATCCCTCATAGTAACAAAGTTCCCTTAATAAGATAAAAAATGTTCAACAGACTTAGATACTTTTATAAGTCTTTTTATCTAAATTTTGAAAAAGTTCAGTACAATGTAAGAGTTTTTTAATAAAATAATTTTTCATATCACTTTAGAAATTTTGATTTTGCATCAGAAAAAACAAAGTGTTTTTTCCTTTCCTTTACCACTGGAGATAATAGGTGGCTTTCCAGATCAGGACCCAGAAGCTAAGCTTGGGTCTTGGCTATCAGACTTTACACTTGGCTATCTCCCCTGTGAGTTTCTAACTCTCAGCAGCAGACAAGAGATACTGATATCATAGGGTCTCTCTACACCCATCTCTCTCTGACTGCAGAACGACACTAGGAAAAGTCTGTATTTTAGCCTCCTGAGGAGAACATTGGAGAGAAAGTCGCCTCCATCTATCCCCCAAAATAAAGCAGCCCTAAATAACACAAATCCCCAAATGCAGAGCAGTTCCTTTTTAGACTTTATCAGAGCTGATGGGATTTATCATTTTTCTCTTCAAATTACCAACATCTTTAAACCTCAAGGTACAAAGTTTCCTTTCTGTTACAAGAGAATTTTGGAAAGCTGGATAGATCCTCACCTCGAAGAAGACCGAGTTAAAACAACAGATTCTGCTACGAGTCTCCCCTTTGCACCTCTCATGCCCGGTGTGAAGAATGGGTTAGAGTTTGGGATCCTCAGTGAGGTACCCAAGATATTAGAATATTGTATTTGTCTCTAGGCTCTCTTATTTGGGAATGGAATTATTCTGTATTAGAAGAACTACTACTGTCCTTTCCAAGTAAAGCAGGAAATATTTTTAGGAAGGATTGGAAACATATTTTTATAATTATGATAACATTGTGTTATTCTTGGACATAATTTAGTCTCTTCCTTCTTAACCTTCTTTTCTCTTTCTTCAGAAAATAGTCAAAGTTAGAGATATGTCAAATTTTAATTTTTTAAGCAGATTTTTAAATGTTTTATGATCTTCCTTTCTACATGATTTTATTAAGGAGTTTTGACTAACATTCACAATAGTGCCTATTCCTTTTTTCCCTTTATTATTGTTTGTAAGTTATTGGCTGTTTTGCAATTTTTATTTAAGAAACAGTGTTAACGTAAGAGACAATTTGCATTTTGGAAAAAGACTTTAGTGATTAAGAGTGAGAGCTCTAGATCCAGACTTTCTGGGTTCAAAGCCCAGCTCTTCCACTTAGTAATTGTGTGACCTTGGCAAGTAACTTCAACACTCGTGCCTCAGTTTCTTTATCTGTAATATGGAAATAATAATATCTTCATTATGGGATTTTGTAGTATTAGGCAAGCTAATATATATAAGTGCATAGCTCAGTACCAGATGTGGAACAAAGGTTCATTCCATGTTATTCTTATAACTTTCATCAGTATCATCAGTAGTACTTTATCACACAGCTGTTAAATGGCAACCTGCAACCTTCCTCTTATTGCCTAAGAAGCTAAGACTGATGTTTTGTGTCTAAATTTGTTAAAACTGACACATTTTTTTCCTCCTTGGAGAGTAGATACCCACATAACTTTTTGATGGAAGTTTAGCTTCACTTAGTGATCAAATGAGATGAAGTTTACATAACACTTTGCAGATCCTAAGGTTATTATATACAAATGTCAGTTACTATAATACCTACAACTAAGAAAATTGCTGTTTTCCAGAGATGCTGTTATTTAAGAGAGGTCTTATCTTTCTGTTTGGAAATAAATTCGAGGTGATTTTTCCCATAAAGAATAATCTTTATGGAGCTTCAAAGATCTTAGACTAAGATTTGTTGATGGCATTTTTCATTATCGAGATAAGGATTTAGATTGTATCAGATTTAAGCACATTTGCAATTTCAGCTTTTCCTTCAACAAAGATATGAACAGATTGCTGTCCCTTGTCTATCAAAAACAGCAAAGCACTCTTGGTTGCAGGAAATACAAAAATAAGTATTAAATAAAATAGGTTCCCAAAAGCTGCAACTCTCAGACTATTTGATGCATACTTCATTTAGCTAGCTGTAATTAATTGCATACCTTAAGAAATTTCCTAGGAAGGAGACATCTAATCTGCAGACCAGCTCTCAACTGCTGACATTTTTTAGACCATCAACACACAGTACTCTCTCCTTCAATTTCCTTTTGCACACACAGTGCAAGTGTCCCCTAAATAAGACCTTATCATGATATATATATCATCCTTTTCTCAGCCTGTTGGCCCTACACAATCTGGCATTTTGTTATCAGCATATAATGTTATCATAAGTAAAATTATTTCCTGACCCCATTTGTATCCTCAGCTTAATTGTAAGCTCTTGAAATAAAGGATCATATCTATACTATTCATAATTTTTTTTACAATGGCCAGCAAAGTCTTAAGCTTAAAATAATTGCTCAGAGAGTGCTGATTGATTGATGAAATAATCAGATTAGATTCTAGAGTATGCTAGTGTAAATCTACTCTAGAATCTAATGAGACAAAGCCCGTATTTTCCCCAACTGAAACAAGACCTCATAACAGGCTCTCTCTTTTTTTTTTTTTTCATTTTTCTTCGCCCACTTCTGCAGACTTCTGTAGATACAGCCGCACAAAGGAGAAAGAGCTCCAGTTGAGTCTGGGTTTTAAGTACTGAATGTAAGCAGGACATTTACCCTCCACAAACCTCAGTTTTCTCATCAATAAAATGGGAAAAAATAATGGCTGCTTCAGTATTTTGAAAATATAAAATGCCTCACACAGTGTCTTGTTGTGGCGTAATAAAAGTAGGCTGTTATACACATATTTAAGTGCAGGCGCTGACTTAACCTTTGTAGCTGGTTTTCTCAAAGACCCAATATGTCCAAACCCAAGCTCACGTTTTTCTCCAACTCCCAAACATCACCAGCCATCCACTTATACAAACCAAAATCTAGAATTCACCTCTAATACCTCTCATACCCCCTTTCTCACCTCCCGTTTCCAAATTCAGCATGACCTCCTGAGTTTTTCCATACCTCCCACCTTCCTCAACTGCCGGAGCAGTAGAAGCTACCACCATCACTCACTAGGTCCACAGCATCCTCTACATGTGGCTCCAGTCTGCCCACATCGCATGAGTGACCTTCCTTCATGAATGCCAAGTCCAATTACATCTTTCCCTTTTTGCCTATTTTAGTAAAACAATACCTGAATCCATCACTTGGCCAGTAAGATCTGATATGCTGTGGCCCATACTCTGTGGGATATTTTCCATTTGCCCCTCCAGATCTACTTTATTGTTCTTCAACCCACTCCGTGTCCTGAGAGCTGACTTTTCTGTTCTTTATCAAAATGCTTCTGACTTAGAGTTTATTTGACTAAAAAAAGGTGGCAGAGGGGAAGCTAGCTTTGCATACAGTATTTATTTCCCTGGATCTCTCCCTGTGCTGAGCCTGAAGGGCTCCATCTCCTTACAGCCACAGCTACTGTGAAGTTTCTCTTTCCTGTAGCTTTTTTCTCTGTAAAATACTCCTGCCTTCCACTGTGATTCCAGGCGCTGGAGCAGCATTTCATTCTTGGGTCCTGGACATCCCTTGCTGATTTCCCTCAGCCAGTCAACACTGTTGCAGAGAGTCCCTTTATTAAACTGTCCTCAGCGGCCCCATTTGAGTGTGTCCTGTTTTCTGCTAGAACCCTGGCGGAATCATTCTTTCTTCCATAAGCCACTGACCTTTCAGTCTTCAGATATTTCATGCTTCCTTCCACCTCTGTCTGGGTGAAATCTCTTTCCCTAGTTAACACTAATTCATCCCTCAAACCTCAGCTCAAACATCACTCCCTAGTGGAAGCTTTTCCTGACTCTGAAAGTAGGTCAAGTAACTAATATGCTTTCCTACTTCCATGAAATTTTCCACAGCATTTATAAGAAGAAAACAAATACATCATTTAATTAAACTACATTTCTGGCATGAATATAGGAATCATGTCTGTTTTGCTCATCACTGTTACCCAGTTCCTAACACAGTACCTAACACATGGTTCTCAGAGCACAAATGGCAAATTACATTCAATTTGCTAGCTGCTAACTAAAGATATGCCCATTTTAGGTGTGTACAAGTAGACCACATTTATCTATTTGTTTTGTAGATCCCATATGACAATCATAGTTTGGACAAAGAGAATATTTTTTATGATTCCTTCCAATCACAATTTCCAAAGCCAAACATTACTGCCTACTTATCTGAAATAACTGTCTGTTTCTTCTTTCCATGTTCTGTTCTTTCTACTTTCCTTAGTGAATAGTTTTCTTTCCATTATATCTCATTCGTAGCCTGGAATTCCCTCCGCGAGCCACCACCCACCCTTATCCATGTGACTAACTCCTTCATCTTCTTCAAGGTGGTGCTCAAACGTTTCCTTATCTCTTTGTTTTCATCTACTCTTTTCCCACAAACCAAAAGGCAGTTCTGGATTTAAAGATTCTCTCCTGCCTGTTCCTCTACCTAAACAAAACTATACCTAGACAAACTTATGACACAAAAATTTTAAAAGATGTTTAATGTGATTTAAAGGAAGTACCCTTATTATACATTCTTCTTAAATTATTAAGCAATGTGGACACAGGAATCATACTTTTTGGATTAAATGTTATGCACTCAGTAAATATTTTGTTATGAGAACAATAAAAATTAATGCAAATGTTAATGGAAGTCCATAAAGGTGTAACATGCCTTATCTCTATTTGCTAAGCAATCATTTTCTATCTCTATTTTATCTAAATTTTATCTCCATTTTATCTGAGTCACTTCAGAAATATTGCATAAAAAGTAAATTTGTCATATAATCTAGGAAAAGAAACTCCCTATGAATTTGTACTTTTGCCATTCTGTGCTGTATTCACCATTGATATTCAAAATAATTATTAGTCAAGGCTTTGCAAGGTCCCAAAGTGCGTTTTGAATCATTAAGCATTGCATTTCCAATAGCAATTTATGCCCTATCTATTTTTTTAATTGAGGTATAGTTGATATGTAAGATTATATTGGTTTCAAGTATACAGTTTCATACATTATTAAATCCTCACCCTACCTAGTGTGTTACTGTCAACATTAAAGATCTTACAGAACTATTGACTATATTCTCTATGCTGTACTTTCATCCCTGTAATTAATTTACATTATGATTGAGATTTTGTGCCTCTTTATCCCTTTCACCTATTTTACCCACCTAATCCAAACGCTCCCCATGGTAACCACCAGTCACTTCTCAGGGTTTAGGAGACTATTGCTGTTTTGTTCATTTTGTTTTCAGATTCCACATATAAGTAGAATCATATGGTATTTGTCTTTCTCTGTTATGCCCCATCTTATTTATTGAATATTGGTTATCCATGCTCTGTATACAGGGTAACTCTGGAATAGCCGAATATTCCAACCCATCCATCCAGTTGGCATCTATTAAAGGACTATCATTTGCTTGCCCTAGCACTGTTTTCTTAACCAGAACACTGTACCCCTGAGCATGCTAAATGTTGAGATTTACTGTATTACTAACAACTATGAATATCTGTTAGCCTGAAATTACTTTTACCCAGATGCTGCTAAATGATAGAAGAAAAAGGGAGCTTGAGGGCTGGTAAATATTCTTGTCTGTTCTCAGCCCTTCATGACACAGCCTCTTCTCTGAGGCATATACCTTGTTTCTCCTCATGATTAATCATGTTGAAACTCTAATTGTTTTCTTCTCCATTAAGGAAAACATGGTAGAAAATTTTATCTGAAATGTTTTTTGTGTATTTTTTTCTCCCGTGTGCACTACATGTTAAAACAGGAGCAATTAGAAAGTGCAGAGGTAGAAACAAGACAGTTTCACTCTCAATTCTCCCACATATTTCATCATTAAAGGTAACTACTGTTAATTTTGGGATATATTTATTTTAATAACTTTACACACACACGTACACCAGTGATCTGACACATGTCAATAGTGGTGAGCTGGAAAAAGAACAGCCCAACCCTATAAAAGTGACATCTTATAAAAAACATACCTAAAAGAACAAGAAAGAATGAAAACCTAGCCTCTAGGGTAAAGGTTAAGAGCTCAGCTGTCATTTAGAGTTGATGATTTGCTTTCTCCTAAACTTAAAACTTGTTCAGAATTGGTTTACAATTCCTGGCAGCTTTCTCGGGAGGGGGAAGGGTGCTCAGTTAGCCCTAATTATTACATTTTGTTTCACATTCCCACTTAAACAGCTAATCTTTTTTTTAAGGTGTCTGGACTCTGGCAGCCACAGCTTGAACTGACTGAGCTGTTCTTTCTCTAAAAGGCCTTTTGTGTGGGGATAATGACCCCACTCTCTTGAATAGGGTTTTTCTCTACTCACTGTAGCTAAATGCTCCATTGGAAAAAACAAAGCAAAGAGAAATTGCAGTAAAATGATACATAATGGCCCCCTGGGGTGGGAGTAGCCTTGGCTCTCAGACTTGCACACTTTCCTTCTTTTAAAGTTTTATACAGAATAATGTTTCAGCTCAGAGCTGGAGGCATTGGAGGAACACAGGACTGCACCTTATAGGATTTGGACCATGTGCTGAGATGTGAATTTGAGAAGACAAGCTGTCACTGATTTCGGGGTGCCTGGGTCTTCTCAGTAGAAATGCTGCTCTGTTTCTTGACCCAACTTACCAAGTCAGAGCCTGCCTCAGAGTAAGTGTTTAGAAATGTGGATTTCCTTCTGGCCTACCTCAGGCTTCCCAAGTGCCACAGTTCTGTTATGATACCTGAATTTCCTGTGTCTGTGGCAAAGTGGAGGCTTGTCCCACTTTATGTATAAGATTTAGAATTATAAAAAATTTTGTATAATAGAAGGAAAAATGTTATCAACATTCACAAAACTTTAAGGCCGATTTTGATCCACCTGTTTTACATTTAAAATTAACTAAGGGGTTATCTAGATTTCTATGTAGTCCCAATATATTTCATTATATTACTGCAACTTAAAATCACAATCAGGTCATCTGAAGGTCTAAAGATTGTATGTGTTAGTGGAGGCTCCCTACCTATACTAATTCACTATCCTCTTCTCCACTCCTTCTATTTATTCTTTTTACTGTATGTAAACAATACTTTGTAAATTTCTACACATTATATAAATACTAGTCAGTGTGATCTAATCACTCACCCTTCCCTCCTATACTAAATTCCCTCCATTGCACCTTATTTACTTGGTATTTACTTAATTCCAGCCCATCCTTTCTGTAACCTCATCCCTTGGGTATCTTAATAGTTTGACTTAATAAGGTAATAGCCCATAATACGTTAATGAAGGGCAGTTAGGGATGCTAGGATTCAGCCCTTTGAAGATCTCTAAGGTCCTTCAGTGACTGACTCACTCTTACCAGATGCCTTAGGCACCTCCCCTTAAAGGGGGTAATGATATATACCTCCTTTACTCACATGAGGGAAGATGCAGGTGAGGCATGTGTATGTGTGTCTAACATTTTTTAAGTTTGGCTTCTGCTTAAGCAACAGGGCAAGAAATAGGACTGAAACATGGAAGGAAGGAAGCTGAGTGTGTGGATTCCTACCCATGGCTAACTTTGAGAGGGAAGACAAATATCAGCAGCTACAATATATATATGAATTGAATACAATCATTTTTGTTTCATCGTAAGAAATTCTGAGTAGCTTTTAAGCATGTTACACTTTTGTAAAATACTGTTTGTTTTAAAAATCCAATGAAGCTTGCAGAAAATTCAGGCAATCAAACTCATTCTCTGTGAAGATGTAGTCCAGCCATTTATGTATATCCCTACCCTTCCCAGAAAATGTTTCAGGCAAGCACAGCTTCGCCCAATAGCTTTGGGCTACAGATGCTGAAGAGGACAGTGGCACCAAAGTGGAATACTGATTGGTTTATAAACCTTAACTTGACACATGGACTAAGTGACTTTTTGTTTAATTTTTATATTTTAAACTGTAGCTACTGAATTTCATGAATTTATATACAATATTATGTTGGTTCCAGAGGACCAACTTAGTGATTCATCAATTATATACATTACTAATTGCTCACCATGATAAGTGTGGTTATCATCTGTGACCATACAAAGATATTACAGTATTATGAGCTGTATTCCCTATGCTATACTTCCATCCCTGTGACTAAACTATTTTATAATTTGAAGTTTGTACCTCTTTATTCCCTTCACCTGTTTCACACCCCCTTCCCATGGTAACCAACCATCTATTTGTTTATGAATCTGCTTCTGGTTTTGCTTGTTAGTTTGCTTTGTTTTTCAGATTCCACAAGTAAGTGAAACCACTCGGTCTTCATCTTTCTCTGACTGGCTTATTTCACTGAGCATAATGCCCTCTAGGTCCATCCAGGTTGTAGTAATTGGCAAGATTTCTTCCTCTTTTATGGCACGGTAATATTCCATTATATATATGAACCACATCTTCTTTATCCATTCATCTACTGATGGATACTTTGGTTGCTTCCATATCTTGGCCACTGTAAATAGTGCTGCAATAAACATAGTGCCTTTTGATTCTATCAAACGTACATTTTAGATGTGACCTAGTCTTTGTAACCCATAGGAAAATCTGAAAGATGATTAAAGTCTCTAACCCTAGGATGGCTGATATGTTTTAGAGTACCACTTCTCTTCAGTGCTCTTTGTTGGTCTATGTATGTGTCCTCGTGAGTGAAGCCATTTGTTAGTAGCATGGATCAGTGTACAGACAGGCTTGGAACATCTTCAAAGTGATGTTAATGCTCCTGTTCTAAGTGATGTGCATGTACTCAGTCACTTAATCTCACAGCTATATAGAGTAAATATTATTATTATTATCCCTTTTCTACAGATGATTGAACTAAGGCACAGAGATGTTTGTACTGGTACAAAGTCACACAGTAGTAAGTGATGGAGTCAGGATTCAAACCCAGACCCCTATTCTTCACCACTGCTCCTGACACCAGATTCTAAAAGAAAGATATAAAAAGGAGATCAGGAACTGTTCTAAACCGTTGCTTTATTCCTAGGTCCCATGTACAATTACTGTTAAGAGTTTGGTGAATCTCCTTTCATCTTTCTATGCAGTTGGTTTTGGTGCATTTTTTAAACATAATTGTAATTGTCTTGTATGCACAATTTTTAACATGTAATTCTGAAGTCTGTCTGTAGGCCTTGAGTGTTATTAAGCAGTGACAGAGGAAGTCCTTGAAAATCATTGGGTGAGGGCTTTCCTAGCCCAAGAGATATAATTATACATTTAAAAAAATACTTAGTCATTTACTTGTATGAAGGGTCTATTATAATAGTAATATCATGAAGGGTCATCTACCTATTGAAATAACTAGAAGTCTCGGGTATCAAAATGATATTTACATACTTTTACATCCCCTTGCTATTTAACCTGTGCAAGTTAAATTGTTGCATCAGAATTGCAAATGCGTTTGTAGTTTTAGAAGTGTCCACAACTATTCATCAAGAACTCAGTAAGAATAATGTTTTTTATAATTGTGCTAAAAATTGGAAAGGTGGGAGGGTTTTAAAAATCATAATTTTAGCTGGTCTTTCTAAAGTGTATGTCTGTTTAAAATGAGTTACACATCTCACCTATTAAGAAGGCACATGAAACTCTTGTTAGAAAAATAAGGGAATAGGTGGGGGAAGGAGAAGAAAAATGTACTTCAGACTTAAAACTGTAGCTACTGAATTTCATGTTAGAAGCCAGTTCTTACATTTGAAACCTCAACTGATCTAAGCAGATTTTTAGCTTGCCAACTAATGAGCTTTAAAATGAAGCCCTCCTGTTGTTGCTTGATTTTCTTTCTGCTTCGGTTGTTTTTTCAAATAAAATGCTGAAGTACCAAGAAAGCAATTTTCAGAAATGCATTGGTAGCTAAATCACAGCTGTATGTTGAAAGCACGTGTAGGTGGACTTTATTCATGTTACCTAAAGCCTCTATAACATTCTAATATTATTTACAGGTGGAAAAAAATCAGTGATGAAGGAAGGGAATTTCTTAGCCCAGGTAGACAAAAGCTGAGTGAAATTGCATGGTCATGAAGTCGTGAAGACTCTAGTCTCTTTATGATTGCCAGATTCAGTCAACCTTGCTTTAACATGGATTTGATAGTAATTCTTCAATATAAGACAAATTTACTTAAATCTCCTCCAAGATAGGCTTTTAAAAAGCTATAATATTAGACCCAAGCACTTTACTTAGATTATCCCACTTGAACCTCACAACAACCTTATGAGATAGCTACCATAATTTCCTTCATTATATACATAAAGAAATTGAGGCACAGATATTTTTGAGTAACCAACCCCTGTTTACAGTTGAGGAGTGGCAGGGCTGGCATGTGAACACAGATAAGATTTCCTGAAGCCTCAGTTTTTGCCCCCTGCTCATCTAAAATCTTCCAATAGCAGCTAGTAGCCTATCAATCCACTTGACAAAAGATGAGTGGGCTGGAATATCTCTTTGGGGAGCAGGGAATAAATGAAGGCATAGGGAAGTGAAGGCATGGAAATTTTTAAAACCAGCTTTCATGAAAGTTTGTAAGACAGTAAAGCTTAAAAGTTCTCATCACAAAAAAAATTTGGAAGCACAGATGGTGATAATGTACTTACATTTGTTGTGGTGATCATTTCATAATACATACAAATATTGAATCATTATGTTGTATACCCAAAACGAATATGATGTTGTGTGTCAGTTATATTTCATTTTTTAAAAACCAGCTTTCAGTTTCAGTTCACCCTGTGGGCCGGGGATTCTGTTTGTCCTCACTCTCATATCCATTCTCCAGCTTTCTCTGTCCTGCTCTCATGCCCTCTGGCATCCATTTAGGTTCAGCAAATGGAGGAGAGAGAAGTCGGAGTATTTCTTCCTCACATCCTCCCTACTTCAGTACTTGTCTCTGGGAATAACTGCATCTTTTCTGCCAAATGGCTGTTCCTGCCCTTTCAGTCTTAGGGGTGTTATCAGTCTCCTGTTGCTCATCTCTGGGCGCTTTAACATCTCTTATTTCTTCCCTTCCTGAAAGTGGAACTTGAATTATCCAGGGGAAATTCTGTTTCCTGCTGAGACCTGACTGACAGACTTTGTCTTTCTAGCCTTATTCCTCTCTCCTCTCTACAGAAATCCATCCATTCATTCATTAAACAAATATTCATTGATCTGGGTCCTCTTCAAAGGGCTGGTGGTAAAGGACATCAAGACAAATCAGACAGACAAGATCTTTGCATTCCTGGAGCTTAAAATATTTATGCCTTCATTTCCCTGTGCTTTTCTTCATTCCCTACTCCTCACTCATCTCTTGCCAGGTGTAATTCTTTAAGCCCAGTTCCAATATTTCTTCTTTAAAATGGCAACGCTTAGACTTCTTGCTAAGGTAGAAGTTCTAGGTTCTATGCTAACAACAAAGATTCTAAAAAGAATTCTAAAAATATTCACTGGTCACCTCAGCATTCCTGGTCTTCTTTCTAAGAATCCATAACTCTGAAAAATCCACAGGAGCAGATGGGATTTTCCTAAGTGGTCTGCAGCTGATGATTTTCCCCTTTGAAATGGTTGACTTCCCCAGATGATAAAGAGATGCTTGTGTCAAAGGAGAATTTAGGGGATTATTAAAGTTTTTGCCTTTAACCATTTCCAAACAGTCAGAAAAGCTTTTGGGCTCCTTTGCCTCAGGATAAGGGTGTGTTGAGGGAAGCAGAGGATTTCCACTGACAATCTGCCTTCTTGACTTGTTTCTAGAGGCCTGAACTCTTGTGGAAATCATGGTGGTAGAGAGGAGAGAGATGAAGGTGTTGGAGGCAGGATATGGAGAGGTAGCTGCTGAAGCTTCTAGAAGGAACAGAGGCTGCTGTACAGCATTCAAGAGAGGTGTTAACGGCTATGCGTATTCCCAACAAATCTGACTTCTAGTCCCTCAGCCAGAACAAAGACTCAGAGAAGCTAAGCCAGGGTGATTCTGAGCTCCTTGCAGCCTCTGTCCAAATAGGTATCGCAGTGCAGAACCCCCTGCCTTCAAGGTGCAAGGTGCAAGACTACCTTAATCTTCCCTGAAGTTTGGTTTTTAAATAATTACATACTTTCAGATGCCAAGTGTTGCTGGATTTCCTAGTGTCTGGGCGTACTATCTACTGTTGTTTTCTCCAGCATTGAGATCATAATGCTTAGTTGACATAAACTGAAACTTATATCTAAATTTGTATATGAATCATTAAATTGGATTTAGAAACCCCTAAACTGCTTATGAGAAATAAACTGTAGCTCCCTGGGTAAGTAGGACTGTTTCTTCCAAAAGGGGTTTTTGTTTTGTTTTCTTTTCCCTGTCCACTTATTTATGAGACAGAAAATTGGGCAGGTTCAAAGATGTTCTATCAAATCATTAACATTTAGTGTAGGGGTTGGCAATCTATGTCCCATAGGCCAAATCCAGCTTACCTCCTGCTTTTATATGGCTCATGAGCTAATAATTTTATTTAATTTTAATAAAAAAGTGTGCAAATTTTCACATTTTTTATGCTTGAAAATAATCAAAAGAAAAAATCTGGGGACACATGTGAAATATATAAAATTCAAACATCAGTATCCATAACAAAGTTTTATTGGAACAGAGCTTTACTTACTTGGGTCTATGGCTGCTTTATGCTGTTGTGCAGAGTTGAATAGTGTGACAAAGACCCAAAAAACCAAAAAAATATTTATTGACTGGCCCTTTATGGAAGTTTGCTGACCCTTGATATAGAGTGAAGTGGTAATTCTTGTTCCTAGGCTTTAAACTTGGCTGTCCAAGAGAGGCTCTAGTAACCTAATACCTGGATTTATGGCTATTTATGTAAGGAGTAGACAAAGGTTATTACTCACTCAGGGGTAAGTCAGCATCAGAATAGACTAAACCCCAAAGGGGCCATCTCTATGAGTTAAACAGAAGTCAGTACAGTTTGAATGAGCTTAGCCTGACATAGGAAATTCTTACAGGGACATTATAATAATAGCTTCCATTTATAGAACTCTTACTATATGCCACATACTTCATTAACAACTCAATTTAATCCTTAAAACCACCCTGAAAGGTGAGTATTTTAAAGATGCTATGAAGGTAGGGCAATAACTTGAAATATACAAATCAAAAGAGATGTTTAATCCACAAAAAAACCTGAGAGGCTGGCGAGCGATGAGAAAGTGCCTCTAAAGTACAATGCAAAGGGCTGGTTTCTGCCCACCTGATGTGAGGGCTGGTCTTGTGGCAGATAAGATGATCAACTTTACAGAGTCGTTATAAGGAATCAGTTTCTTAATGTATGGAAGAATATGTAACAGTGTCTGGCAAGTAGTGGTTGCCCAATAAAGGTTGGTTTATTTCCTTCCTTTTTTTTTATAATTAAATTTCATATTTACCAAAAGGTATGTGGACTATGCATACAGAGAGATTGGGAAGCATGGCAGTAATTAGTAAAAATGGTTATTGATAGGGGCTGGAGAGTGGGTATGGAGTAGACCAGGACAAGAGTAGGAAGACAGCTTCTCTAAATATTATTGTCACATTATTTTGATTTTGAAACATGTAAGTAATACATTAGGTATCAAAAATTAAATTAAAAATCTAAAATGAGGCTTAATTTGGGACCTATAAATTTTAGAGCCTCCCTAGCAGACAAGTCTACCTAATTTCAAGTTAGTGATTTTCCCTGTATATTGATTTTATTCCATTCTGTGTTTTTTTAAATCTATTTTAGAATTAATGTATTCCTCGATTTGAGCACATCAGTATCCCAATTTTGTTGTTCATACATAAACCCCTTTGGATAATGGTGATTCTTCAGCCAGTGGTTCATTTGTGTAACTGAAACTCAGCTTCTGAGGCTTGTTATATTTGGTTTTTATGTACTTTTTGACCTGCTATTGGTTCAGTCTGGTAGCATATTGGTACAAACACATGTATTCTGTAGTAGGCAAAATACTATTTACCATTGCTTTATCAAAGTAAATAATAACATACTTACAAGCTAAAAGAATTGTTTCTAAACTTACAAAACCCTTTAGTGGCTTGTGATTGTAGAATCAAGTCCTGGATCCTTAACAGGAAGTATACAGCCCTCCGGGGCTTGGACCCTGCCTTCCACCCTGCCCACCCCCTGATGCCTTGTGCTTCCCCCTCCAGCATCACTGACCCACTTGCAAGTCTCAGTACTCCCATGATGTTTCCCACCTGAGTGCCTGTCACTTAGTGGATGCTTATAAGTGTTTGATAAATTGATGGAATACCAATAAGCTTTCTGATTTGGATAGGCTAAATTACTTAACATTCATACACCCCATTCTTTTTAATAGTTATCTGCAACTTTAATAATTTAAATACAGAATTATTAAATGAGCTTTTTATGAACCAGATCTCCACAGAATTATTAAACTGGCTTTTTATGAACCAGCTCTCCCGAGTTTAGTTAACATGGACCAAACCAACTATAGGTAAATTGGTGAAAACAAATTTCAAGACCCACTGAGCCTATGACTTGGAGCGAACTCTCTAGAAGAAAGCATTTGAGAAGTACAAACAACTCACCTCTGCTCACGTGACTCAGGCAGAGTTCCTGGGCCTGAACTGTGTCCCCAGTGGAATAGTAATAACCACTCTAGATCTCTGCTTTCATTTGTTTTCTGAAGACCTCATAGATCAGATTCTATTAGTTAGAATAATATTCAAGGCTTTTATCAGTCAGCCCCAGTTTACCCATTTCTCCCAGTCTCTGCTCCACATGGGTCAGTTTCCTGAAGACATAGGCACTGATCATTTAAATCCTCAAATCATAAACCGTATTCTTCCCATTAAAAACAAATCCCCTAGGTTTGTTTGTTTTTCAAGTGGTTTGTTTTGTTGTATGCCATTAAAATTCTGTATGTCATAAAAGTCTAAAAAAAACCCATCTCTTTCCCATAGTCTTTCTTGGCACCTGCTATTTACACCGTAACCTCTGAGGCTTGTCTGTATGTGCCCCAATTGCTTCCCAGTTGCATTTTATTTACACAACTCGTTTCCTCAAATAGAAGGAATGTGCTACTGGGACACAGTTTGGGATTGCCACGTTTTTATCACTTCTCATAATGCCAACCTCAGATGGCCTGAGTAGGTGTCCTAAGTGTACCAGTGGAACTGAATCTCCAGAAAGCACTTTCAAATTGGGAGGAAGAAAATGAATAGAATGAATAGATAATATCTGCCATGATAGGTGTTTATTCTTTATTATCTAATATAATCTTCACAAAATGCCACAAAGTATGTATTATTAGCTTCATTGTTAAGAGATGAAGAAACAAAGGTTCACAAACAGTGACTTAGTGACATCACACAGCTAGTATGCGGCAGAGCTGGAATTTGGAAACACGTTTGCTTGATGTCAGAGCTTTTTCTCCCTTTCCACTCAGTATTTTACTAACAGTCATAACAGTCTTTAAAACTGAAAGAGTATAAAATGTTAGTATGCACTCTTTGTGGGTAATTTGATTAAAAAATTTGTTTTGCCTATGAAATGCCATTTTTATCTATCTTTTTAAATAAAATTAAAATTGCACAGGGGACAGCTTTTTATCAAGTCAAACATGGAAAAGGGGGAATCACTAGGGAAATGAAGTCAATAGTTGGAGAAATAAAGCCTTGCCCATCTTAGTTAGCTAGCAAAAAATCCTGAGTTTAGATAAACTTCAGGCTCCAGGTTTCTTGGAAAGGGAGCAAGAATATCAAGGTATGTTTTTATTTTCTGCTGCCTCAAAAGGGTCTTTCAAAGGTGGAGATTTTGTTCTCTTCCTTTCTCTCTTATTTAGCTTTAGAAGACAAACTAAGATGATAGTACAAGTGTAATTTCTAATACTTTACAAAACAAAATCTAGGCCCAGTATGCCAAGAAGACAAAATGGCAGAAAAGAAATCTGGCAATTTCTTTCCTCATGCTCAGATCCTCTTTGCACCTCTAAACTTCAACTGCTTTACCTGCTCTTCCTTCTTCTGGAGCCTCCCACCTACCCTGGGAACAGAGTATGTGTTCATGTTTTCTTTCTTTCTCTGCTGGCCTTTTTCCATCTCTTGAGTTCTCATGATGTGGGAGCCTAGAGTGGGCATCTAGGGAGTAGGCAGACTCGATTTCCAGAAGCTGCCTGACCCGGGCAGTATGGTATATGGAAGGAAGAATTCAGCCTGTCTCACTGCAGGGCACCCCCACCCTGAGAAACTTTCCAGTACCTTCTGTGAGATGGCTGCAGGAAAATACATTTTATTGACATCTTCCTTTCCAGTTGTTCCTGCCGCCTTTCCTTCCAGTAAGATCTGGAAGCTCACAAGCTAAGTCACACCCATCAGTCCTCCAGCTGACAGATATCATTCAGAGGCTGGATAATAAGAGGAAGAGAAAGGCTGAGGGGGAAAGAAGGGGGCTTTTGGAGGAAGGGACCTTTCCTTACATAGAAAAATCATTTCCCTTGTTTTAATTTTAAGCTATTAATTTGAAATAGCTAATTGCCATAGGCATGCCCACATTGTCAAGATAGCAAAATACCTGCTCTTTTCTAATCAACTCCAGGTGATAATGATTTATATGTATAAGGTGCCCTTAGCCTGAAAAGCCCAGGCACCTTCTAGAAGATGATTTGCAAAGATTATTCAGTAGGAGTTCTTATTCATACTTTGGCTGAGAGGCCCATAGAGGATTACAACATTTTCACAATTGAGTGAAACACACACTTGTTACACACACACACACACACACACACACACACACACATATGCGCACAAACTCTAGAAATTTCACAAAGCTTATTTTACCCATTTATTTGGACAAGTGTCACTTTGTTTTGAATATTTATCATTTTCAGTGGGGCGTTAGTGGAATGTCCTAGGAGCCTCCAAAGTTTTACATAGCATGAGCCTTCATTGCTGCTCTGATACCAGATATTTACTGTGAAGCCGGATGGGTTTTTTCATTTAAATGAGAATTATTTGCTTTGGCTTAATGAAGCAAGAATTAACTGTTAGCTCTGTCACTTAACCCACCACTGTGATGTATCTGTCTTTATTAAGGAAGCCTCGTGCATTCTTGGCAGGTCACAGCAATACTACGCATTCAAGGGAATTGGTAAGAAAGAAGACCATTGATTCCAGTTGGAATGACAGCAGGAATCTGAGCAGAATGCCACAGTTTGCATTGAAATATTACTGCCATCGAATTAGAGTTTTGCATCCTGTCTTCTACTCAAATGGCCAATTAAATCTTCACTGACCTTGCAAAGCAATGTCTTGACCAGCCCTTAAATCCTGCTCTGGGGGCTCCATTTCCATGATGGGGTGCTCCCGCAAGGGAAAGTACAACTCCAGTGTCACTGAGTGCCAAACCCAGCATAGCAACTTTCCTGGGGATTCTGCCACTCAAGTCAACGACAGTGTTGACCCACTTGAGATTATGAAATATCTTGGGAACATCATAATCCCAGGGGCCATGGTTGCCAAAAGATCAGCTTACACTTACTTGGAGTTGACTCATCTTTTCCAAAAAGTCTTTTCTCAAACAAATGTATGCAATATTGTAATTAAAATATCAACATTCAAATGAGTAGATTTCTGGGGCAAAATATTTTTATTATTGGGGTCATTGTAGGGTTAAACATAGGAAGTCAAGAGAAAATAAAGCATGTGGAAAACAAGAAAAGTACCTGAATATTAATTTTTCAAATAGAAATTATTTTTGGTATGCTACTTTACAATAGTGCCATTTTATTTTGGTGACAGCCTTTCAAAGATCTCAGCATACTTTACCAAAGTATTGTTTTGTTATCATCTTAGGTTCTAGATTTTGTAACTTCAAAAATATGCCTTGTCCCAATAATAAGATTTTCCCAGAAATAAAAATAAAATTTCCCTTAAATTTTTTTATGGCAGATCTCTGTAACATCATTTTAGTGGAATAAATTTTTTGTCCCTTTCTATGGATCCTTGTTGCTGTTTGCTAACCTAATACTTCAAGAAAGGAAGAAACCCTGTTACTGCCTGGAATGGATAGGAACATGAGCATCTTCAATCCACCTTCTCTTTATGGAATTTGTTTTCAATTCAGTATTGTAAACGTGGAAAAACAAGCAGAAAACTTAAGTCATTGTATTGCGTGTCACTAAGGTTGCCCGTTTATAAAGTGAATGGTTTGGACCTCAGATTCAATACTTGTTCAATACTATTTGGATAGTTATAGATAGAGCAAGTATTTGGTGACAGTATGTCTGCAGAACACATAGTTACCTTGGGAAGAGATAAATATAATTCAATTCCTGCCTAAGCCAATTCTGAAAAAATCCCTGTATGTGTTGTTAAGGGACCTGAACACGTTCCTTAAAGATGCCCCATAGTTCTTCTGGTCCAAGGTTTCACTCTTCGTTTTATGACAGTAATATTCTAACTGAGGTAATTCCATCCTAATGTGCCTGTTAACCTATCAAAATGGATGTCACAGTACATTTCCCCCACAGGAGATGGCTTCTGTGGATAAGTGATGCACAGGTACCTGGATTGTCACATACTCTAGAAACCCGTTGAGTTTTACAAATGCTTTAAATTTATAGCTGCTAGTTTTAGTGTGTGTGAGTGGGTGGGTGACTGTCAATCAAAAATGGAGCTTAACATTTACTGTGATTTTTGATATTAAAATATGATTTCTTTTCTTTCCTCTGCTGTAAGCTCAGAAATGGGATGGAACAAGTTAATTAAAACACTGGTGGCTTAATACTTTTCAGCCACTGATAGGTTCCAATCAGCACTTCTCTGGAGCATTCTTTGTTATTGTGGAGCTCCTCTGCAGCCAATAGAAAGTTTCTTAAGAAAAAACAAAATAATTTCTTCTAAGAATTTTCTAGCCTCTCTTTTGAAATCTGAAGGTGACAATTTTGTGGGCTATTCATGAATGCCTTAAGCCCTCTATGATATCATGATAAGTGTGGGGGAACATCCTATTTTAGAAAAACATATCTAGAAAATAGCTTAAACAGCAGGCATCAGTTTATCTTTACTTATGCATAGATGTTAAACAGTCTGCCCACTAACAATCAGCTGAATCCTCAGGAATAAATAACAACAAAATCTTTCATAGGTCTTTTAGGTTATTTTCGGCCTTAATGTCCTAGATATAGAAATATGTGGGAAGAGATTTATTTGTTTGTTGAACTCTGCTCTATGTGGAATTATTCAAAGAATTATTTTAAAACTAAAATATTTTACTATACAAGGAGTGAAAATGCAGTTGTGGAATATTTCTTCTCCACAAGTTGCTAACTGGCAGCCCACAAGGCACATCCAGCCTACAGATGTGCTTTTTGTGGTTAATGTGTTTTTATTAATTGATTTAGGAGCTATTTTATGTGAACTAGTCTAGAACTTTATTTATTTTTTTAAATCTGTCAATAGTGGGTCTGCAGTACCCAGAGGTAGGAGCTAAGTAGCAACTGCTCCCTTGAGATGGGGCTCAGGCCCTTCAGTAGATGGATACTTTATGCCAGGTATACATCCTTTAGGTGCCCCCTTCAGATGGGGCCCAGGCCCTCCAGTTGCCCCCTGTAGATAGGCACAGATCCTCAAGTTTCCACAGTTCTTCACAAATCACAATCAAATCCAACTGTAAGTGTATCAAAGACATTTGCTTTTGTGATCATTGCTCTTGACAAAGAATTTCTTGATATCATAATCTTTAGTAGAAATAATGAGAGAAACTATGATAAACGCTTTTTTGAGTTCCTTAAGTAACTTCCTTTCCAAGAAGATAAATCATCTTCATTAAGCACCTATCATGTGGCAGACACCTTTCTTACACTATCTCCCGTGGTCTTTACAAGTCTATCATGTAAGTATTTTACAAACAAGGAATATAGAGCTTAGAAAGACTGATTAATTTGCCTAAGATCACAGAGTTCTTAATGGGCAGAACTAAGTTGCATTTCTAGGCCTGTGTGGTTCCAAAGCCCCGACCCCTCCACCAAACCTCACAAAGACTTCAGATGACTCTATAAAAAAAAATTTATTCCTCTTTCCACATCCCTGTCAAAAGTAAGGAATTGAGTCAGAGAGATGGAAGAGGGAAAGGGAAATGTTTAACTTTTTTTTTCAATTGCTACATAATCATTTCCTTCTTAGTTAGAACTGCAACAAAACTACCTATTTTGGTTTTTGTAATTCTTCAGGACAAACTGCAAAACTTACCTGTAGCTCCTGCAGCTGCTAGAAGGTTGACATCCACATGATTTTTATTCCTCCACAGGCTATGTATTCTCCCACGCAACTGCTGCACAGCTGTACAGAGCTCAAATTGTAATAAAGTGGTTTAGTGCAAACCATAGATACATAATGGTCTTTGATTTCCCCCTAGGCTTTGAAAAATCTCTCTTAATTATCTGCTGTGGGCTTGGAATTTCTTTGCCAAGCCTATCTTCATTTACTGAAGTGTCTCCGGAGCACCATTTTTAGAAGAATTTCTTCAGAAGTGGAAACTGGCCCCAAGCTCTCATGTTGGGGAAGGTCAATGTGAGTCATAAAGTTGACTTTAAAACTTACTCCACCAAGGAAGGCCCTTATGGAAAGACGCTTGGTGCCTACTCCAAACAAAAATTTATATAAACAGGGGTAAGGGACGCAAAGAAGAAGACTGTACAATAACAACTTAGTTGAGCTGATTCCCTGGGTGGAGGAGGACGCATTCCTCCTGCTTTTTGTAGCTCCAAATACTTGCTCACCCCAGCACACTTGTGCAACCTTTCTGATACCTTCATTCATAGTTTCTTTCATCCATTCAGCTATCCATTCAAGTCATCCCTGAGCACCTAGATAAAATGTCATCTCTCCATCCCTCTCTGTCCCCTTGCCCTCCTTTACTCCTTCCTTTTCACACTTACCACTGCCACATTACATTATATATTCAATGGTTTTACATGTTTGTCTCTCTTGCTTAAATGTAAATTGTCTAAGCACAAGGACCTGGCCTGTTTTGTTTGTTGCTCTACCCCTACTGGCTTGTGCATAGCACATAGTAGGAACTCAAAAAATGTAAGTTACTGAACTCCCACTATGTAAATAAGATATGATTTCTACCTTCAAGGCATTCATGGACTTTTTAGAGACAGATACATATGCAAGTCACACTATAAAAACTTGACTTGTATTTATGACTTGAGCAAAAGTGATTTAACTGGTTAATTGTTGGACTCCATGGGTGTGATGGTTAATTTTATGTGTCAACCTGACTGAGCCACTGAGTACACAGGTATTTGGTCAAACAGTATTCTGGCTGTGCTGTGAGAGTGCTTCTGGATGAGATTAACATTAAAATCAAGAGACTGGGTAAATTGTCCTCTGTAGTGTGGGTGGGTCTAGTCCGCCTAGTTGATGGTGACTAGAACAAAAAGGCTGACCCCACACCGCCACCACCAATACTACCACCACCACCACACCATCCTCTCCCACCCAAGAGGAAAGAGGGAACTCCTCCTGCCTGGCTGTTTTGATACTAGTCTTTTCTGGTCTTTGGACTCAGATTAAAATAGCAACTCTTCTTGGATTTCAAGCCTGCCAGCTTCAGACTAGAATTTGCATTATCAGCCCTCAAGCCTTCAGATTTCAACTAGAGCTCCACATTGCCTCTTCTGAGTCTCTAGCTTGCCAACTGTAGATCTTGGGACTTCTCAGACTCTGTAACCACATGAGCCAATTCCTTATTATAAATCTGTATCTGTACATCTCTATCTCCTATATATCCCCTATTAGATTTGTTTCTCCAGGGAACCCTAATTAATACAATGGGCCAGGCATCCAAATGGGTGGGCCAGGCAGTTCCAAATGGAACTAAGTGTGCAGGAAGTTTACTGAGGGCAGTGCCTAAGAAGGATGAGGGTTAAGGTGGGAAAGAGCAGGGGTAGGCAAGCCTGTGATGGCCAGGCTTAGATTTATGAAAAGCAAAACAGAAGGAAGGATTGAGTAGGATGAGTTTCAGACTGCAGGGAAGTGCTGAGAAAGTTTCGGCCATCCTGATGGAGAGTCCCCAAGCCAAAAATGGCCATTTGAGGAATCCCCCTTCAGACATAATGACCATGCTCAAGTTCTTCCTCTGTGCTCAGTCATTGGCTGGGAGCAGCCCAGTGGAAGTGTGACCTTGGAGTGAACACTGCAGTAAATCCCAAATATGGCAGCTGGAGACAGTCAATCAGCTGTGCTCCACAACAGGCTCTCTCACAGGGAGATCTGAGCAGGGCAGCTTCAGGGCCCATTCTTCTAGAACGCCCTACTGAGGCTGGGCTGGACTTTTCGCAAGTGTTGGTAATCAGAGAATCCCTACATGGGAGGGGCTATATCTTTAAGGGGAAATCCTGGGAGTTATCTTGGAGCACCTAGTCTAATTTAGATTGTATAAATATTTATAAATACCAAAGCCAACCTTAAAGTCATATCTGCCCCAGGCAAGAGTGGGATAGGCTGAGGAAGGATGGCAGTGGGAATCTAGGGAAAGGGGGACGTGGAAACTGTACTTTCTGTCAACTCTGCTGGGGCTAGTGGCATGGACACAGCCGGTACCTGCCATCCCACATGATGGGAAGAAGACCTAGACTTTGGAACTGACCATTTTCAATCCATGGACCAGCTTTGGTATCCACACTGTATTGACAGACAGCTGGCTGAGACTTCAAGGATTTGGATATATTTCAACAGAATGTGGCTGGGAGGAATATGGCAGAGATCAGCTTTCCTTAGTTGGAACAGAAAATCTCCCGTGAGTGGGCAGGAAAAGATCGTAGGCCACCTGTTCTTTTGGCAAACCGAATACTGCTTGTTTTGTTAAATGTTATAAATCAAGTTCTTTCTCTTATTTCTCCTTTAGGATCCAAATATATTAGCAATTCAGAAGATTTGTGTGGGCTGGGCTTCCCCTGTAAACATTTCTGTTCTTGAATGTATTTCCTCGTCTCCACAAATTAAGAGAACTGACACTTAAGGCTTGTTAAAAGAAACCTTGTCAATTAAATTTGATGGAATCAGTGATAAAACATTAGCTCTAGTCAGGAGTTTAGAGATCCTTTATTGTTTCATGGAGGGAAACTGAAACCCAGAGAAATGAGTGACTGCCCAAGGTCACCTGGCAGACTAGTAACAGAAAGAAGCTTTAGTTCTGAAACAGCTCTGCCACCCAGCGTAACGTAGCTTGCTTCTCTGATTGTACCCTGCTTTTTATTATAAGTCCCTTAAGTTAAACACATACTTGGTTAGCCAAAAGTTTTCACAACCCCTTCTCTAAGAAATCACTTTTGCCTCTGGCTAAGAGTTTTGTAATGTAACCTAAGTTTAGAAAAAATCCCAACCCAGTGCAGCGCTGCGGGAGCGCAAACCCAGGCCAGTGCCCGGAAACCCGCAGTGGCCACAGCCGAACAGGAGCCCTGCGGAGGGAAAAGGACTGAGAAGCTGAGGCCCTTACATCACCCAGTTTTGTAACTAGTAGAACCGACCCTTGTTTACTGAGTGTTAAGAACCTGGCAGCTGCTTGTCCGTACTCTCTGAAACTTCTTTGAGCTGGAAGAAACTTTTTCAATTATCTATGAGGAAAGAAAACCCCGGAAAAAGCAAGTTGGGACAGGAACCGACACCTTCGAATTCTTGCCAGGTGATTGCCTACAATAAAATACTTTGAAGAATCCAAGGATGAGACCTTTAATTAAGATAAGTGAGTGCAGATGAGAAAGTCAGAGCCCATGTTAGCAGTCAGAGCACATGGGCCATGGTGATCACCAGAGAGCCCTTCATGCGCTCTGAGTGCTTTCTTTACCTGGATGGAGTACTTCCTTCACTGGGCTGTGAGTCACCTTCACCAGGCTGTGTCCGGGCCACAAGGCCAAAATCTCAGAGGCTTGCCTCTCACGTGCCCTGTGATGGCTGTGATGGCCGAGGCTCTGCTCCCCAGGGCTTCTCAGTGCAGCATCCAGAGTGAATGAGATGCCCTTATGTGAGACATGTCAGTCTTGTGGCAAAGGGAAGAGGGCACAATGGCTCTGCTCAGTCATGGCATATGTCACTTCGACTCACATTCCACAGGTTAAAGCAAGTCAGATGGCCAAGCCTGATGCCAGTGAAAGGAACATAGCAAGTCATATGGCAATGGGCAGATGTATATATATTTTAATATAAAAGGCAGCAAAATATTTGAAACAATATTGCAATCTACCACACGGGAAGCACCACTTCACATTTATTAGGTCCTTTAAACTTCACAACAAAACCTGTGAAATAGTAAAAATCTTATCTGATGTCCAACGTGTATACAACAATTAAGAGACAGAGCTGCTATCTGAACTCAAGCAGTTTGTCTCAAGAGCTCACATTTAATCACAGGCTGTGTCATTTTCATAACATGCTGCCTTTAATCTGATAACCCTCTGACACAGCTCCTCTGTCCCCTTCTCCCTCTACCAACTAGTAAACTCTGCCTAATGCTAATGCCAAGACTTCAGCCATCTGTTATTTCCCCCTGCATTACCACAGTCACTTTATTCAAAAAATATATATCGAGCATCTGTGAGCATGACATGATATAAAGCAATAGGCAGAGAGTGGTTACAAAGACAAATCAGAAATAGATGATGGGCCCTACTTTTGCAAACCTAGTCAGGATATGTATAACTAAAATGCATGCAATAAAGTAATAAATCACAAACACATATGAACCTACCATTAAATTGCTATGGGGAAGATATAAGAGATTCCTTCTGAGGAGGGAGGCCTGGAAAAGCCTGAGAGAAGGGTAGTTAGGTTAGCCCTTTAAGGAGAGGTTGGGTATACGGATGTGTAGATAGAGGGAAGGAATGGGATGCAAGGAGCTAGGGCCTGAGCAGGTGAGACAGGGCAGCCGAGCCATTGGCTCAAGGCACACATTCACCAGAGGCCTCACAGGAGTATGCCCTGTCTCAGCAATGCGAACACAGGCAAGGGGAAAGAAGACCTTTGGCACCTTATCTTAAACTGGCGTTCCAGTCCTGGGTCACACTGCCTATTGTGATTAGGAATGAATATTTATATAAGTCCTGTAGTTATCTTTGACTAACACAATTATGTTAGATTGTGTTTAATAAACATTAGAAGCATTAATTTGATAAACATTATCTCCTAAAATAGATAAAATATTTTGAAGTTCTGTTTTGGCTTTTTTTTTTTAATCTTTGAAAAATATACCCACAGCTTCAAACTGAATGCAGATTTCATATCTTCAAATGTTCAACAGGCTATATAGTGAAACACTGGAAAGAAAGTATAATAATCTTGGCTGGTAAAGGTGTTTCATTCATTCATTCAACCAACATATATTTAATGAGCACTTACTATAAGTAAGCCATTATTCTAGGTATTGGGGATGTAGCAGTGAACAAGAGACACAGATTTGTGCTCCCATGGATTCTGCATTCAGCTGAATATGCTGAGTGTGGAGGAAGCAGACCTTGATTGTCAGGCTACCTAGTATCATTTTTCTTCTGCAGAATGTGGGCAGTTGTTGAAGATCTTCTGCAGGGAAGATATAGTGAGAGCTAGGCTCTTGGTTTAATCAAGCAGCATTGTATGGTGTGGGGGCTGGGAGGTGGTAGGCTAGAAGGGACATCCATAAAGCTTGTCCAGCAAATGGAAAAGCAGTCCTGAATCAGGGTAGTAAGAGTGGTGAATGCAAAGTCTGGCCAAGATGTAAAAGTTCCCAGCTTTGCAGCCTAGTCTCGTGGCGCAATGTGGTTTAGCCCAGAAGCACAGAGTGGGCTTTGACATCAGATGGCCCCAGCTTCAGAGTCTGTTCTGACACTTCACAGCTGTGAAGATTTGGGTAGGTTATTTAACATCTCTGAGCTTTAATGCCTGATTTGGAAAAATGAAGTATAACCCCTAACTTGCAGGATTAACTAAGAGAGCAAATAAAATGCACAGAACACAGACTAAGCCTTCAATAGCTTTTTATTATGATTATTATGGTTACTTGGAAGATGTACAGGCTTGGCACGTGCATTTGAAATAGCTGCAGGACACCCAAAGAGAGGTGTTAGGTGGACTATCACAAGGGTGGGAGCCCTAGACAAGCCCCTCTGTCAATTAATATTAACAGTACCTTACTGCAGGACATCCAAAGGGAGGTGTTGAGTAGACAGTCAGAAAGATGGGAGCCTTACATGAGCCCATATTAATTAATAACAATTTAGGAACATTTTTTTGAGCATTTATTGGGCTAAACATTTGACACTTTTTAGCCTAGTGAGTCCTCACAGCAAACCAGTAAGAAAGATATGGTTGTCATTACTATTTTATAAATGAAGAAAGACTAAACTTAGACCAATCTGTAGAATAAAGCATGATACACAGAGGAGCAGAACTTGAATTTAGGTCCTCTTGCTCCAGAGCCCATATTCTTAGACATTCAAGGTTTGGTGTGGCAAGCCTGGAGGTGGCACTTAATTTAAAGAACTCTGCTGCCCAGCCACCCCCCGGATACTCCTACCACATTACGTGACTGGCTCTGGTTCTACTGCTGTGCTTGTGAAGAAATGAGTTCGGTTTTAAGGGGAAACACCCCGCCCATCTGAGCAGCCCCATTTGTGGGTTGAAGCAGATTTTGTGGTTCCACTCAGACACCAGTCAGGCAAGCTAATCACAAGCTCACAGACAGTCCTCTTGTCTGTGAAAAGGTGGTCACTGTCCTTCCAGGTTCACCATCCCCTCTCCTGCTAACTGTGGCCATGCCCCTGGGGCTGGGAGCTGCTGTGGCTCCAAACACAGGAGTCAAGCCCCAGGCTCAACATGAGTCTCCACCACTTACCACCTGTCTGATTTGGCAAAAGTCCCTATGCTTTCTGAGCCTTTCGAGCCTCTCTCTTCTTCATTTGCAAATCAGAGATAATGACCCCAGGCTCAGAACATACAACTGGGAAACAAAGGTGTCTACAGAAGGAATCACTATGTAAATAGTGGCTGTTACCTGTGGCATCCCTGGGCCCTAACAGTGGCCGACTGGAGAAAAAGAAAAATCTGGTGTCTTAGCCCCCAAAAGATGTCAAAGTCTTGAGCCACAGAATGCTCCCAAGGGAAACATTTTGCCTGACCCTTTAATTAGGCTACCTTGAACTTTGTAAGACCTATTTTAACTATTCTTTTGTTTCCCAGGTGCAGCCATTTTGACTCATTTGTCACTCTAGAAAAAATGTCACATTCACAGTTCTGCCTCTTCTATTTTGATGTTAATTTTAGCATTACCTGTGTGGATTATAGGTTTCTGATCCAAAACAAGCCCTACTTAGAATAGAATGGAGGCAGTTCTCTGACTCACATAGCAGTTTAATATCAAGCATGTTAACAGCTTTGCCATTTCTCAGTGAACAGATTCTGGCAACAAAGCCTACTGTAGTGTTCTTTCCTAATAATTTTCTGTCTGAGGATCTGACAAATTGGCTTTCAAAAATCCATGGCACAGAAATGGAATTTGCCAGCTAGTATTTGGGAAGAATTTGATATTATCAGAATAAAGCATGATGCAAATTGTCCTATGTGTAAGTGAGGGGAGCTTGACTTTGCTTCTCATTCTGAGTCAGTCCCTTTACAGTATTAACTCATCCCAATGAGCAAAGACCTGCCTTTTAATGAACATTCATTTCTCACTTACACTGCCTCACAAGCAGGCTTTTTTTTTCTGTTCTTTTCCTTTAATGTACGATCTGGCTTTTCTAAGGAGACACCAAAATGCCAGAGCAGTAGAGCGAATAATCGGCATTTACTCTGGGCTCTGCCACGTTTTCTAACCAGAAGGATGGCCGAGTTGAAGGAGTGGGGGTCTCTTCGCATGTGGCTTTGTGCAGCCGGCCTGCCAAGCATTACTATTCCAGCTCTGAAACCTGTGCCAGACTGTTAATGTCTTAATGCTTATTCAAGTGTCAGGGAGTGCTGGCAGATGTCAGAGAGAATGGGAGGCTGTCAATAAGGAAATTACTTACATTCACAGGGTGATTGCAGCAGTCTGTCAGGTAGCGTTTGAGAGGATGTCAAGCTGAAAAGAAGGAAGCAGAGGGGAAAAAAAAGGAGGTGGCAGCAAACAGCACTGCGGGAGGGTCCTTTTTTAAAAAAATTAATTGTTTAGAGATATTTTATTTTCCTTTTATATCTAGGGCCAAACTCCAGATACAGCAGTTATAGGTCAATAAATAAACAAGAAGTTGTTTCCTATTTCTGGAGACCTTAAATAGAAGAGCTACATGACTGAGGCCTTTCGTTTTTGACATACGACAAATAATTCAAGTTCTTTCCTGAGAAGGCAGCAGGAATCAGTTCCCCGGTCATCAGGCAGCCCATGAGGTTGTCCGAACATTATAGATTTCTCGCAACAGCTATTTACTACCTACTATGTGCTAGGCGTGGTAAATAACCCAACAACTAAATGTACACAGGAAGTGTGTTTTAAAATACATTCTTTAATTTCTAGGGAGGAAAAGGCATCCTCTTTGCTGTGCAGCGTCCAGACTCAGAATCTGAACCAAGTGGAATCCCACGCATGGGAGTCTCACCATGCCTGCTTGTCTTCCTTGCCCTTGTGGTCAGGAGGCTTGAGTAAGGGCGCGTCGGGAGGAAAAGGCTTGGAGGCGATCCTGCCTCTAAAAGCTCCTCTTAGTTCCGGATTTGCCATGGTGATTCTATTCATTGCTTCCTTTTTGCCTGTGAGTCACTTTCCTGTCTCATTTCTTTACTGGTCTTTATCCCCCCAACTCCATCCCACCGTGTATGGATGTGTGTGGGCTTGGACGGGGGAACCGAAATACTTTCATCAGTACTCAGAGACCATGGTCTAATTACAGGGCAAAAACACACATGTAGTTACAAAGCTTACCTTTTAAATGAAAGCTCGGGTTCCCCAGAATCAGCCTGGAAACATGAGACACCTGAAATGTTTGTCCCTGATGATGAGAAAAACACTATTGCATTTAAAGAGAGCGTGGCAATTCCATTTGTCCTTAATGGTGGCTTTTTAGGGCTGCCTGCACTTCATGTCCTTTATCTCCTATTTAACAAAGCTCCCTTTAATATTTTAGAATTTCTGCTAGAAGGAGTAGAAGAGAGGAAGTTAGGTACATTTGTTAATTGCCTTTAAACTACTTAAGGAAAGGCAAATATTTTACTGATGGAAACTCCGGGGTTAAAGGCGCCCAGGAGCGCAGGAATCAAGGACAGGGAACTTTTCCCCAGAGGATCTTAGTCAACTGAACTCCTGAAAGATGCTGCCGTGAGGTTTGGGATCCATGGGGGACCAAGCAGCTGGGTGAAAGGTGGGGTGGAAGCTACAGGCCGACTTAGCCTGGACAAAGAGGTGGCCCTGGACGACTCCCGTGGGGCCCGCTGTGTCCACCGCCCTGTCCAGCGCCGTTCCTCTCCCCGCCCCCGATGAAGCGGAATGGGGTGTGGATTCTGGGTGGCAATGAGCACTTGTCCAGGTGAGCACAGCCGCCCGCGGCGCCCGCCCCCCTGCTGGTCTGGCCATGGGCTCAAGGATTTCCAGAGTGCAAACCTCCATCGGATTTAACACAGTGATGTTGCTCCCAACCTTTTGAAGTGTCCTCTGACCCTTTGAAGTGCTCTCCCCAAGGGGGCATAAGTAAATTTCCGGCTGAAAAATGTGACTTTACTTAATTCATTCCCAGCGGATTCTTTCAGGGACACCTCACAGTTCAGGAAAGAGTAATAAGTTTCTGTCAGTTTAGCTCACAGTTTACCCTTCTTTTCCTTGCTAAGCCGAAGCAGCCTTCTACTCAGGCTGGAAGCCCTCTGTGATCCGCAATTAGCTTTCCACCATCTCTCCTCACTGGAGCGACAGGCTCTTTCCCCCAACCCCCGCTGCCCTCGCACATCCAAGTGAAGTCAGTCCAGCTCCTCCTTATGCTGCTGTAGGAAGCTCTGGGTGAAAGAGCATGTAAATCAATCAACCAATCCAATGACTAATGCTGAGAGAAATACTTAAAAACACAGAAAAACATGCTCTCAGCTGGACATAAGCAATATCATGACAACATCCTGGGGGTGTCAGGAAAAGCATTACGTTTCTTGTATGCATTTATTATCCCACTTGGTTACTGACACCATACTGCTCATTTTACTGAAGCACTTCATTTTTTGAAAAATTAAAATGCAACATATCTTCAAAAAAATATTTTCTTTTTCTCTCTTATCTTTTCTACTTTTGGGATTGCTATTCTTCTAAATTGTTATGTTTCTTCTATCTTGTTCTCTATCTGGATACTAGTTGGGAAGAAAAGAGAAAAATACAAATAGCAAGACCAATAGCTATCACTAGTCATGTACGTATTAAGTGTGGGACCATCTCTTTGCATTATCCCACTCAGACTTCAGGACAATCCATTACCCTTATTTTACAGGTGAGGACTGAAGCTTAGAAATGTTAAACAACTCAGGGTCTCTTGTTTTGTAATCCCAGCTCAAAAGGTCATTTCTTCAGGAGCTACCATCAATGAGGACACATACATCTTATAACATACTGTACTTTTCCTTCATACTTCTTATGAGAGGTTGTAATTTTATATTTATTTGATTAATTCTTTGAGGTTGGTATTTCTCCCCACTAGACCCTGAGTTCTAGGATAGCAGAAACCATGTCTCTTTTTGCTATTACTGAGTCTGATACTCTGATACATAGTGCGATTATATTCAGTCAATCATTCATTCATATTGAATGAATGATTTATCAAATGAATAATTAATGAATGAATAAATGAGTCCTTATCTGCCCAACTCCAGAATTTTAGAATTTTAGTTTAGGCAGCTAGACTGCTTTTAAAATGAAACCCAAATGACAGAATATGCAAAATGATATTTAATATGCAACCTCAAGTAGTGCTGGCTGAACTGCTTGCATCTGAGCCCTCATTCTATCATTCTTTAGCTGTTTGATCTTGAACAAGTTACCTGACCTCTCTGTGTCTTACTTTCCCTATTTGTACACCATGCACAATTATGAGGATTAAATGAAGTGTAACCTCTCAGAACAGTACATGGCACTTAGAAAGTTCTGTGTATATGTTAGTATTATCATTATTTGGGAACTTAGTACAGAAAAATAAAACATCCCAAGCTAATTTCATTCAAAAACCTCTGCGTGATAGTGTTTCTTGGGTGACTCAAGCCCCCTGTTCTGGTCCTTCTTAGAGAAGGATCCTAAAAGCATTCATCATAAAGAGGTGGCTCCAGGTTTTTTACTCTCAAACTGAAAACATCCAACATGAGTCCATCTTGTGATTTTTTTTTTACTAATCTTTCACCCTATATGTTCAGAAAGAAAATACTTAGTGAAGATAAATTATTTTAAAAATTTGAACATGTATTATAAATAATCTTTAAAAAAATTTCGAATCCTCTCCCATTCGGTCCACATCCTCTCCAGTCTTTAGCAGTAATTGTGGAATGAGATAGTGATGGGGGGCCTGACCCAGAGCCACAGCCCCGGGTTCTGTCACAGCCCTGGGTTCTGTCACAGCCCTGCCACCTTTCAGGTGCCTGGTCCTGGCTAAGTCTGTTAACTGCTTCTTGTCTTGTTTCCTAAACTAGAGAATGGGATGTCATTAACTAAACTGTTGTGATGGCTAAATGAGATAAAGTTCTAAAAACCCTTCTAAATCAAAAATGCTTAGTCAAAGTTAGTTTCCTATTACCCTTCTTATTTTCCTTTTTTAACTACCCCAACCAACATGGACTTGACTGATACTCTGCTGTCCTTTGTGCCCTCTCTGATCCCTTCTTCAGTGTTTCTCCAGCCTGCCTCTGATCAGAGCCAGTGGCCTTTCTCCTCCTTCATATTTTCCATGTGCTCCCAAGACTCGAAGTAATCCAGGTAGAGTAGTAGAAAAATGAGACATTCAATCAAAACACCTGAGTGGAAATTTGTCTCCAGTTCTGCTTCAGACTGGTTGCTTGGTTTTGAGCAAGTTATTTAACCTTTCTAGGTTTCCTTTTTGCTCATCTGTAAAAATGAGACTATTCTCCATCAAGCATATTCCAGAAGAGTTTTTTCTTTCCTCTGCCCTGTTTTCTGTGTCACACTAACACTAACGATAGTACTATTTTCAATTTACCTTTCCAAAGTGTTTCCTATTTATTGTATTATTTAGTCACTGTATCAAAATTGTGAGGTCAGGCAATAACACTCCACTTCTAGATAAGGAAATCGAGCTAAAACAGGGAAAGGTATCTGACTTGCCAAGGTTGCAGAGACCCTAGAACACAGATATTTTACTGTGGTCTTTAGTCTCTTATGGTACACCTACTGTATGCATTGCACTGAGTAAAGTACAGTGATAGGGTAGCAGTGCCATATGTTTTTATAATAGCATACACACAAAGATAACTGATAACTGAAATAGATGCTAAGAGCCAAATGAATACACCACATCTTACTGATTTGTCTGTGAAGGAAGAAGCCCTCTTTGTCTTAGATGGAGTTCCCCTATCCATGCATGAGACACCCCCATCTCTTGTGGATTCCATGGAGAGCACCATGGGAGAAAGAGATTAATTTTACTTTAACATCATTACTTAAATTTTACATAAGCACTAGCCCTACTGATGGATATCTTTCAACAATGGTCTGTTTGTACTTTTAACTCTAAATAGTGCATATTTTAATGTAGTCTAAAGCTCTGAAATTCTGTAGAACAACAAAAATCAAGATTGGAAATGATCTTGATACATTTTCTTCAGTGCTTTTTCCTGAGTCCATGTTTCAGGTCCAGGTATAAGAAAAATATGCAGAGTTTCAGTATCATTTTTAGTGAAATTGAGAAAAAATAGAGTTTATTCTGAACTCTCTAACAAGAACAAGGGTTATAAGAATATCTGGTATCAGAGAAATACAAATTAAAACTACAATGAGATACCACCTCATACCAGTTAGGATGGCCAACATAGAAAAGACTATAAACAACAAATGCTGGTGAGGATGTGGAGAAAGGGGAACCCTCCTACACTGCTGATGAGAATGTAAACTAGTTCAACCATTGTGGAAAGCAGTATGGAGGGTCCTCAAAAAACTAAAACTAGAAATACCATTTGACCCAGGAATTCCACTCCTAGGAATTCACCCAAAGAAAACAAGATCCCTGGTGCAAAAAGACATATGCACCCCTATGTTTATCGCAGCACTATTTACAATAACCAAGATACGGAAGCAACCTAAGTGTCCATCAGTAGATGAATGGATAAAGAAGAGGTGGTATATATACACAATGGAATACTATTCAGCCATAAGAAGAAAACAAATCCTACTGTTTGCAACAACATGGATGGAGCTAGAGGGTATTATGCTCAGTGAAATAAGTCAGGCGGAGAAACACAAGTACCAAATAGTTTCACTCATCTGTGGAGTACAAGAACAAAGCAAAGACTGAAGGAACAAAACAGCAGCAGACTCACAGAACCCAAGATTGGACTAACAGTTATCAAAGGGAAAGGAACTGGGAAGGGTGGGTGGGAAGGGAGGGAGAAGGGGAATAAGGGGCATTATGATTAGGTATGGGGAAGGCAGTATAGCACAGAGAAGACTCTATAGCAGTGACTCTATAGCATCTTACTATGCTGATGGACAGTTACTGTAATGGGGTATGTGGTGGGGACTTGATAATGGGGGGAATCTAGTAACCACATGTTGCCCATGTAATTTTATATTAATGATACTAAAAAAATAAAAAGAATATCTGGGATATTTTCTGTTTTAAAAAAAACCCGACATTTTTCCAGGACTCTTGATAGGGCTCTTAAAGGATACTTAAATTTTTGCATATGTCATGTATTCACACAGTTCAAACATGATAAAACATATGAGAAGGTGTCTTGTGAAAAGTTTCCTCCCTATCTCTCCCTCTTGCTGTCTTCCATCTACCTAATTCCCATCTTCTTCCCCAAATAGCTAACCACTTCTCGGTTCCTTGTTTATCTGCCCTGAGGTTATTTTATGTAAAAAGTAATACGGTACAAATACATACTCCTTCTCGCTGCTTTTATATACATTATAACATTTACTTCCTGTACCTTTTTCACTAAATACTATGTGAACATTCCATATCAGTACATAGTTTCTTTATTATTTTCTATTATACTTGTAAAGGGTTTGATTCTGTGAGTGTATCAAAACTTATTTATCCATTTCCCTAATGACAGTCAATTAGTTGCTTCTCATCTTTTACCTAAGGAAAATGAATAAATTTGGTATTTCACACAGTGAGTGGATTATATCTATAGGGTAATTTTCCTTAGATGGTATTGGAGGATCTTAAGGTATGTGTATTTATAATCTCCTACAACAGTGGCTTTTTGCTAATCTGATGAGCTAAGGGGAGAGATACCTCTTTAATTTATATTTTTGTTAATGAGTCAGATTGAGCATTTTTCATCTGTGTTAAAGCCTTTCAGATATAGACTGTGTATTGCTATCTTTTGCAGATTTTCTCTTGGGTTGATGATTTTCATTTATTAAAAGTACAATAAGTAAGTGTATTTTCACTATTTCCTAAGTTTTTTATGGGATATGCTTCTTTTTAGGAGAGATCTATGTCCTTTGTATTTGAAGCTAAGGTGATTAGTTTTGGAAAACCCTTATGAATCATACATCTTTTTATTCTGTTTTTAAGATTTGGCAAAAGTTGAATTCGAACAAATAGAAGCATAACTTTACTCAAGGCCCTCCTCTTTCTATTGCACTCCTCCACGTGGTTGAAACTTGCTCAATATATTTGAAGGAAACAACAATTACAACTAAGACAAACTCCCAGCCTTTCTTCCTCTGTAAGTAATTTTAGAATCATTTCACCAGTCCTTACAATAAGAACTGGAAGTAGTAATGAGCAAAGAAAAAAAGGTAGAATTATGTGCAACAGAATTAATCTAACACCATAACTGAATGACTGCTTGCTCTTTTTTCCTCTCTTAGAAGTTAGGAAACAGTTCTTTTTCAATCGATATATAGTTTCCAGAAATTGGAAAAATAGTGGCATGTTCTAATTTCTCTAAACATGCTATAAAATTAACCTATTGGCTTCACAGTATACCACTTAGAAAAAAAGGAGCAACAAGAGTATGAAAGGAGATATAAAGTTGCCTATGTGCTGAATATTAGCTAATTAATTAATTGACTCAGCACATATTATTGAGTAGTAATTATAAGCTAGGCATTCCTCTGAACACTGAGAGTATGTATTAGTAAATGAGGCATGCCCCTTGTCTTCTTAGAGCTTGTATTCTAAACCACTCCCTCTCTACCCTGATTACAATGAGGATCACCAACGGTGTGGAAATACTATCCTGGGCCTGAGGCAGGAAATTCTAAGGTGCAATTCAGGAACAAATATTTTGAAAAACTCCCAAGATGATTTTAAGTGTTGTAAACCACCGTTCTTGCTATGCCCCAGAGATAGCTACAAAACCACAAAATATTTTGAAGAGGAAGTGGTCATGGAAATTTTGATATGATGTAACATGAACTACATAGAACTGACTTTGAAATGTTCTTGCCACACAATGTCTAACTCGAAAGCAAAAGAGCCCTTAAGACCTGCATTCCAACTTATACAGAACTTAAAGGACAGAGAACAAGTTAAATGGCACCTTGAGGAAAATATCAGACAAATCCAGAAAGTAGAACTTTCTCCAAGACATATGGCCTAGTTTCTTCAAAAAAGCATTTCAAGAAAAGCAGAAAAGGGCTGGGAATGGGAAGGTACTTAGATATATCAGTATCTATGTACAAGAATGTCCTTATTTTTAGGAGATGCATACATGTATTTATAGGAGTCAGCAACTTCAAATGGTTCTTGAAGAACACAAAATGAAACACGTATAAATAAGCAAATGTCATACTTTCTCAAGAAATTTGGAAGAGGCTGAGGTATTAAAGATAAATGTGGTTGAATAGTGATGATTATTATATTTAATTAACTACCATTTATTGAGTTCTGTGTTCCAGATACTATACCAATTACTTTATATGTATGATAGTATTTCATTTTTAAAACAAGCATTATCATTTTAATTTCACAAATGAGAAAACTGAAGCTTGTAATGATTAAACAACTTGTTCAAGTTCATACGAACCAGAATTTGAACCAAGTTCTTCCTGTTTCTATTGGGGGTTATTTTGATCATTATGGAGCATTGCCTCAGCCCCCACTGTACTGTAACCACTTATATGGTAATGGAAAGCACGTGCGCTTTGGATGTACTTCAGCTATAGCACTTACTACAGTGCAAATCTATGTAATGCTTATGTGTCTGCCCTATAGACTCTGTCCTCCTTGTCACACAAAAAACCGTAGTTTTTGGAGTCAGGCACACCTGACCTTTTTTCTTCTTCTTTTTTTTAACAACACAGTGGTTTAACAATTACCCATATTATTAAATCCTACCCCAATTAGTATGGTTCCTATCTGTCAACATAGAAAGATGTTACAGAATCAATGACTACATTCTCCATGCTGTGCTACCATCCCTATGGCCAACTTATAATATGATTGAGAATTTTTGTGCCCCTTTATCCCTCCACAACCACTCATCCCAACCGCTTCCCCAACCACCAGTCCCATCTTAGAGTCTATGAGTCTACTGCTGTTTTGTTTATTCCGTTTTACCTTGCTTTTATATTCCACAAATGAGTGAAATCATTTGCTTTTTGTCTTTCTCCACCTGGCTTATTTCACTGAGCATAATACCCTCTAGATCCATCATGTTATTGCAAATGGTAGGATTTCTTTTCTTTTCATGGCTGAATAATATTCCATTGTATATATGTACCACATATTCTTTATCTATTCATCTACTGATAGACACTTAGGTTGCTTCCATATCTTGGCTATTGTAAATAATGCAGCAATAAACATAAGGATGCATATATATTTTCTAATCAGGGATTTTATTTTCTTCAAGTAAGTTCCTAGAAGTGGAATTACTGGGTTGAATGGTATTTCTATTTTTAGTTTTTTGAGGAACCTCCATACTGCTTTCCACCGTGGTTGTACCAACTTACATTCCCACCAGCAGTGCAGGAGGGTTCCCATTTTCCACATCCTTGCCAACACTTGTTATTTCTTGTCTTTTGGATAGCGGCCATTCTAGCAAGTGTGAGGTGATATCTCATTGTGCTTTTGATTCCCATTTCCCTGTTGATTAATGATGTGGAGCATCTCTTCATGTGCCTGTTGGCCATCTGTATTTCTTCTTTGGAGAAATGTCTGTTCAGGTCCTCCACCCATTTTTTAATTGGGTTATTTGTTTTTTGGGTGTTGAGGAATATGAGTTCTTTATATATTTTTGATGTTAACTTCTTATCAAATGAATCATTTGCAAATATATTCTCCCATGCTGTAGATTGCCTTTTGGTTCTGCTAATGGTGTCTTTGCTGAACAGAATCTTTTAGTTTGACATAGCCCCAGTTTTTCATTTTTTATTGTGGTTTCCCTGCCTGAGGAGATATGTCCAGGAAAAAATCGCTCATACTTATGTTCAGGAGACTGTTGCCTGTTTTCTTCTATAAGTTTTATGGTTTCACGACTTACACTCAGGTCTTTGATCCATCTTGAGTTTACTTTTGTGTATGACAGTAATCCACTTTCATTCTCTTGCATGTAGCTGTCCAGTTTCCCAGCACCAGTTATTGAAGATGCTGTCTTTTCACCATTGTACATTCATAGCTCCTTTATGGTATATTAATTGAGCATATATGTGTGGGTTTATATCTGGGCTCTCTATCCTGTTCCATTGGTCTATGGGTTTGTACTTGTGACACTACCAAATTGTTTTGTTTACTGTAGCTTTGTTGTATAGCTTGAAGTCAGGGACTGTAATGCCCCCAGCTTTGTTTTCTTTCTCAGGATTTTACTTTGTCTATTCGAGGACTTCTTGGTTCCATATGAATTTTAGAATTATTTCTTCTCATTCATTGAAAAATGCTATTGGTATTTTGATAGGGATTACATTGAATCTGTAAATTTCTTTGGGCAGGATGATCATTTGACAATATTAATTCTTCCTATTCATGAGCATGGGATTGATTTCCATTTATTTATGTCTTCTTTAATTTCCCTCATGAATGTTTTATAGTTTTCAGAGTACAGGTCTTTCACTTCCTTGGTTAGTTTTATTCCTAGGTATTTTATTATTTTTGATTTAATTGTAAATTGAGTTGTTTATCCGATTTCTCTTTCTGCTAGTTCATTGTTAGTATATAGGAATGCAACAGATTTATGTGTATTAATTTTGTATCCTGCAATTTTGCTGAATCTAGTTAATAGTTTTAATAGTTTTTTGGTAAAGTCTATTGGGTTTCCTATTTATAATATTATGTCATCTGCAAATAGTAACAGTTTTACTTCTTCCTTACCAATTTGGACACCTTTTCTCTCTTTGCGTTGTCTGATTGCTGTGGCTAGGACCTCCAGTACTCTGTTGAGTAAAAGTGGTGAGAGTGGGCATCCTTGTCCTATTCCTGACCTTATAGGAAAAGCTTTCAGCTTTTTACTATTAAGTATGATGTTAGTTGCACAATTTGTCATATATGAATGTTGAGGTATGTAGCTTCTATATCCCCTGTGTTGAGAGTTTTCATCATGAATGCATGTTGAATTTTGTCAAATGCTTTTAGCAGCTATTGAGATTATCATGTGGTTTTTACCTTTCTTTTTGTTAATGTGGTATATGATATTGATCAATTTATGATTACTATACCATCCTTGCATCCCTGGAATAAATCCCATTTGTTTGTAATGGATGATGATCCTTCATAGAATGGAAGTGTTCCCTCCTCTTCTACTTTTTGGAATACTTTAAGAAGGATGGGTATTAGCTCTTCTTTACATGTTTGGTAGAATTCATGGATAAAGCCAGGTGTTCCTTCTTAGGCACATTCTATTTTGTTGTTTTTTATTTTGTTTTGTTATCATACTTGTACTTTGGCTTTAATAGACATACATGGGTAAATCAATATAGACAGATTTATAATTCTATACTACCAATCTGACATACACAGGCATGCTGTAAACAGGGGTGCAGGCTAGAAAGTGGGTGTGCAAAGTAGGCACAGGCCAGGACCTTGGCAATGCCATCCTTGCTCGACTCTTGCCTGGTGGGCAGTGAGGAAAGGGCTCTTCACTGAGGACAAAATGGGCACCTCCTAGACTGAGAGCAGAGCAAAGGGCCAGACCTGAGGCAAAGCTTTAGGGCTGGGTGCTCAAAGATGAGCCTACCTCATGCCCAGCACCATGTTCCCACCATCAGTTGTGGCTCTTTGGCCCTAAAATAGGATTCTGGGTGCAGCCAGACAAGGGCTCTTCAGGGCATGTACATTCCTGATCTCTGGCTGGGCACTGTCAGCCCCTACCTAAGCCCTGCTCCAATTCAGATGGGACTGAAGCTAAGGTACGCTTGGCTGGACCCAGCTCGGAGGGAAGTCTTAAAAACTTCCTTCATCTTCAGTTTCCTTTTCTATGAAGGTGGAGATAGTATAAATTGCTTTATAGGGTTGTTGTGCAGCTCATATATATGTATAGATAGAATACACTTTAGCACAGTCCTTGATATCTGGTAAAAGCTCAATAAATGTTAGTCATCTCCTCCCTGCCATTTTTTAAATTACAGTACAGTTGGTATACAGTATTTTATTGGTTCTAGGTGTACAACATACTGATTTGACAATGTATACATTCTAAAATGCTCACCATAAGTATAGTTACTGGCACCATACAAAGATATTACAATATTATTGACTGTATTCCTTATGCTGTACATGAGTTATTTATTTTGTAATTGAAATTTTAACCTCTTTATCCCCTTCACCCACTTTTAAAAAAATTAATTTATATGGCCAGAAATGACTCCTGTATATACAGAAGAACACCTTATGCTCAAAGTGATTGCCATTGCTTAATTCTGCAATCATATCCATTAACTACCAACATGGTATCAGGGACCACGGCTTTCAGTCTCTACAATCTATAATAGGAGAACTCAACTAGTGTTAAAATAAGTGTTAGTATTAAATCATTGGTCTGATCATCATTATGATTCATTTATTAAGCCTGTGCCAGGTATTAACAGTTCATTCTAGGGGCTTAAAATTATTTTCAGTGGGTTTCTAAAATGCAGGCAGAAACAGTTATATGTAATATATTCTGGAGCTACGAAAGTTCATTCCAGGTAAATGGAACAGCATGAGAAAAGTCATAGAGATAAGAAAATGTAGACTCCCCCCCATTCCCCCCCCAGAGACAGGCAGTCTACTCAGTTGGGTTATTATATATATATATATATATATATATATATAAAAGCTTGAGATAAGATTGGAAAGTTTGGTTGAGAATCTTGACTGCTTCAATTCAGCAAACCACTGTCAGTTTTGGTGTAAGTGAGCAATGCAAATTCCTGAGATACTACATATCAGGGATAGTCTAATCTAGCAGCGTATTAGATGTGTGTCTGTGTGTGTCCTGTTGTGGAGGTGTGCAACCAAGAAGGTGGTCATTTCTCTAATCTCTGAAAGCAACGGGACTGGAAATGGCAAGGGAGGGTAAGGGGAACTTGGAGGGTAGACCAGAGGATATAGCTACTGGCTGGATGTTGGCAACAAGCTGAGGAAAGAGGCCAAGAGTGTTCTGAGGTCCCAAGCCTGAGTGACCAGGAGAATACAGTAACATGGCCAAAGTGAGCAAGTCATGAGGGGAAGCTGTTTCAGAGGAGGTGTGATATTTCATAATGGAAAGGGTGAGTTTGTTAGATCTCTGCATTCTTTTAATTAGTACCACCACAACCCACTTTTAGAGACAGGTCGTCATAAAGTTGAAGACTTAAAACTATGAGGTATATCTCTCTTCAGTTTGGGTAGCAGAGCACCTAACTTCTTATGAGCCAGGACGTGGGCACAGAACAAAGGAAAGGGCTTCGAAAGTCTCTTTTAGAGCCAGTAGGGACAGAGTGGCTCAGAATAGCCCTAGCCTGAAGTTGGCCCATAGGATCTATAACCACATCTGTTTTATGGACAGGTGGTTGAAAAAAGAGGAATCATTCAGGGGAAGTGAATTTTGGAGTGCTACACAGTGGATAAAAGGGTAGCAATATTTTCAGTCATTTATTTATTCAATATATATTGAACACTAACTATATACCAAGTATTATTGTGGGTATTGGGGTTATAGATAAGGTCTTTGCTCATATGTACTTTTTACTCTAATTATGCTATTATATTTTTATTCTAAAGTTAATTGTAAATTTTATTTAATTTAGGTGGATAAATGAGATAATTCTAGAGAATGATAACAATCTTGAAGTATCTCCTCATTCTTAGAAATGACCTAGAACTAAACTGTCCTGATGGTGCTCATGACTGACCCCTCATCCTTCAGGTCTTACTTTAAGGGAAGCCTTCCTGGACCCCTCTTAGAAGGGCCCCACAGCTGTTCTCCACCTCAGTAATGATCACCATCTATAATGACTGTTTTTTCATTTATTCCCTTGCTTAATGTCTGTCTTGCCCATGGATGGTAGCTCCATATCAGTGGATACCTTGTATGTTTTGTTCTCATTGGGTTCCTAATGCCTTTTCCAGGGCCTGCCTATAGAAGATGCTCAGTAAGTATCTGTGGAATTAGGGTGATCAATCATTCCAGTTTTCCTGGAGCTGAGGGTTGGCTCAAGACATGTGAATGCTAAAACCAAGGCAATCCTAGGCCAAACAGGATGGTTGATAACTCAATATGGCATGCATATCCCTTGGACAAGAAATTGGTGCCAGACCTTCCATTATCAAAGTTGAATCTCATTAAACCAGACCCAGAACAGAGATGTCACTAAGCTATGGTACATTTACTTGCAGCCCCTAACTCTGTGTAGGCCAAGCTTTAGGGAAAAGTGCAAGCAGGTCCCTAGGGAGTCTTTGAAGCATGTAAACACTATAATAAAGCAGACATTGAACTCCAGGGAAAGGACATGCCCGTAATCATAAAGTCAGTGGGGTTGGGTCAAATTTATCACTTCTGGGCTTCCTTCAACCTCTTTTCTTGCTGCTGAGTATGCAGGGAACCATTTGAAAAAGTAACTATTGAAAACAGTCTTAATGTGAAGTAGCATTTGACAGCTAGGAAAGAACCTCTGAAATTATGAAATCATCCAATCCCATCATTTTACAATTGAGGAAACTAAGAATCTGAGATGCTAACTTTTCCTGTGGAGAGCCAAGTGTTATAGGATCCTTTTTATCCTACACAAACCAGTTTCCCTTATAAAATACTAGCCCCTGCTCTTGCTCTAAATGTGTGAAAATGAGTCCCTTCCCTTCTTTGCTCTCAATCGGCTGTCCTGTTTGGATTTCCTTTCTCACTTTGTATATTCTGGAACAAGTTCTGATAGTCTTCCTGCAAATGACTTATTTCAATATACTGCTTGTATTTTCCTAAAAGAACTCCTCTTTAACAAGTTCAAACATACCCTCCTTCTTGATGCATAGGTTGATTACTCCAAAATTTGGAGTGAAGAATTTTCACCACTATGTAGTTTGTAGATTTTGAAAAAAAAGAAAAGAGAAGAACACCTGAAAACTCTTGTAAAATTTATGAAGCCTAATAGGCGCCTAACTTGTCAGGTGAGATGTTCCTGGAGTTTATGACCTTGTGATATACTTTAAAGGACTGGTTCTGGCAATATGTACGTGGGTTTTTTCTTCACCAGTGGAAAGACACAGACCAGAATTCACATTCATTTTGATTTTGTGTGTTTTCTGAATAAAAAAATGACAGTTTGTCTGCCATTAATCTTAATACAAGAACAGGGGCAGGGTTAACCAAAAATAGAATCTCTTCAGAGATTTTTTTTTTTCAAAACAGTATGTCTTAGTTCAGCTGTTTTGGGGGAAAATAGCTTTTTGTTAGTATTTTGGAAGTTAGAAAGTTTGAGTTCATGACTGCCTTTTGTGATAGCTGATGTTTACCTTTCAACTCAGGACAGTAGAGCACTTCAAAACAAGTTGTTATGAGTTCTTCACAACAAAACAATTTAAGACAAATATTTTATTTTTCTGGGCAACTTTATTTAGACTGAGACATTTTATTTGATGCTTTGTTATGAATCTGAAATGTGTTAAATTTATACCTCCATGGAGAAGATCTTGGTCTTTCTTAAGCTTATTTCCTTACCTGCTTTTTCTTAGGAGATAGCCTCCTTAAAATCTTTGAGCAATAGTCTGGACCATTGGAGACGATACTTTTCTTCCAACTCTTTCCAAACTCCAGCTTGACAAACAACAGCTATGTCATTCCACCCCACTGACTCATTCAAATGCATCTCCAAACATACACCTTGACTTTCAACAGACCTCAAGTAAGTGGCTCATTCCACTAATAGGGAGACATATGGGTGTATTCAATCTGCATTTTCTTTTAGTTCTTGACCACTCTTCAGAGATAGCTAATTGGAGATAATTGTGTGGTTGATTGTAGATTCTAAAAGTATCACCTGTTAATTTGAGCCCCTGGAAACATTAATCATATGCCAGTGGTATTACATTAGTTTGTGGGAAATTTGACTTTAAAGCAGATTTCATCAAGAACCAAAGCTCTTTTGTGTGTTTATTCACAATACACATCCACTATGTGAGAGGGTACATGTAATTATTTGAAATATCCTTAGGAGGAATGTTGATATTGAAAAATAATATAATTTGGTCTGATCTAAGGTCATTATGCAGTCTCATCATCTCCATTGATTATATATAATGTATAATAATTTTTTTCTGCATAAAGAAATATTTCATAACATTAAATGTGCATCACTTTGATAAGAAGTATCACTGTTTTGAGTAGAAATTCTATTATGTTTGACATGAGTTTTAGATAAATATTCTTTATCCAGTAAAATCTTTTTAGTGAATAGTAAATATATATATATCTCTATCTCTAATTTCCCTTTCTAGCAGTTTTTGTCTGGTTTCCTGTGAATGAGTTGATCTTATAATGATTAAGAAAAGGTTTTTTTGTTTCAAACTCTTACGGACTTTAATGAGATACTGGCAAATGAGCAAAATAATGTTTCTAAAGGAAAAATAATGAATTTGCCTTTCAACAGTTCTTGTGTAGTATAAATGAAGATGTAATAATTTTTTATATCTTCTAGGGGACTTTGAAACTTTCTGTATCTGTTGTGGAATTTCCCATGCAGTTGTTATATTCTTTTCTACAGTTTTAAGGTCTGGGAGATAGAAAGTCACAGTGATAGAGGATGACATGGATATGTGGAAGAGACTTCTCTCAAGTTATCTTTTGTAGTCAGTTCCTTTCTATTTAGGAGTATCTTCTTAGCAAATGTAAACGAATGCCTAGCTGTAGTATTTATAGTGATTCCAGGAAAGGAAAATACATGCCTCTGTAATGACCACTATTAGAATTGAATGATCTTCACAGACTCCATATTCTTCCTAAATGAGAAAATAAACATGAAGGAACATGATATCATAACAAATATTGGTAATTATTAATGAGATGGTCATTTCAAGGCTGACCAGTCACAGATCCATCACCAAAGAACCTTCATCTTAACTTAGTCATACCACTGTAGTATTTCCTCCTTCTCCGTGGAAGGGGTAGAATAGTTGTTTTTTCTTTTTCTTCCTTAAATCTATTCTCTGCACAATAACAATGCCTTTTTTACTGTCACATAAAATAAGTACTTTGGTATTTGCACAGTACTCTAGTTATTATAGCCTTTTGCTTATTTCTTACCTGTTGAAAAAATAGTAATTGGGTTTGTGTGTTCCAGAGAAGCTATGACTAGTTCAGAGATGCTATAGCACATGTTGAGTAGCTGCAAATGATACCTTGCTTATGAACTGTTAAAGGATTTTCTCAAAACTGTACCTGATCATTCTTCATGTTCTCCCTTTATAAAATTCTCATTATCTTTTGTCAAAATACAAGAAAGATGATGTACATCATATTTATCAAAAGTGGGTTTGTTTTCCTGGCTTGGAAAGTGAGAAATCTGAAGCTGTAGTCTAGATTGACTGTTGATAAGCAATATGACCAGTGCCTTTGTTTCCTTCCATTTGTAAAGTGGGGCAAATATTTCGTAGCCTTGGATTGTTCACCTCTGTATTCCAGAGTGACACTGAGAAATGAAATGAAAACAGAAAATGTGGAAGTGTTTTGGAGAGTTTCTTGGCCATTTCACAAGGCCCTTTAAGGTCCAGAGAGCAGAAATTCAATGCTTAAAAAGGCTGCTATTCCAGTTTGGACATCTTTAATGTTTTTCTTACACTGAAGCTGTGATCTGTTCCCTTAGACTTCCCCTATTTAGTCCTATCTGGTGTTCTGGAGCCTCATTCCTCTTTTGAATATTTGAAGACAATTATGTTTTGTGAGATTTTCATTTAAAATTCAAGTGATTTAAGAAAACCACAAACTACAATTAATGATATTAAATTTGTATCTCTAAAACAAATAATAAACACTGCTTTGCATGAAAACAACTGGCCTCTAGTTTAATTTAAATACACACAGCACATGACCTTGACCAGTTATTTACCTTCTAAAGCATCATTCTTTCATCTCAGAAATAGAGAGAATTGTACCTATCTCTCACGGTTTTGGTGAGGATAAAAGATAATGTAAGTAAAAAATGTAACACAAATACGATGAAATACTCAATGGGGGATAAAAAGAGTGAACAACATCAACATATATCAACTTGGAGAGATAATCAAAATCAAAAGTTGGAGGGAAAACAGTGAGAAACAGACTGAGATGGATTGCACAATAACATTTAGGTAAATACACTCATGTGGTACTCACATAAAGCAATACCATCATTATTCATAAAAGGTGAATTGAAAAATTCACACTAAATATAGTGTGAAAGAGTGCCTTTGGGATGGTGAAAACTGGGATTGTAGATGGGAAAAGGAAGGAGACTAAAATAAGAGTGTTGGGTGTGAATCAGTCATGATTGCTCTAATTTTGTGCACCTGAGTTTCAAGAGGAACGGAAATGTTTAGCACAGCACCTGCCATATTGCAAAAGCTTAACACAGGTGGCTGTTTTTATTACTCTAGTGTCTTACCCAGCAGGACTTTATTTGCATCAATGTGATTGGTTCAGTTGAGCTTACCAACATTTCCAGGGATAAGAACTGAGCCAATGGAGTCAAAAGACCACACGAAACTCTGGAAGTAGAGTATGGAAAGAATATCTTTAAATGATAGAGAATAATTGCTACATAATCATAATAGCTATTATTTGTTGAGTGCTTCACTTCTGGACAGTGGAAATACTACTACAATGACAACAACGAGTCCTGCTCTTCTGGAGCTTATAGTCTGGTGAGGGCGGAGAGTGGTGGTAAGTAAAATATACAGTGTGTTAGTGGTGGCAATTCTTATAAGGGAAACAACAAAAACAGGGAAGGACCATATGGAGCGGGGCTCAGGGAAGGCTTATTTTGAGGTACATTCCAAACCCATTTCGTGTATTATCTCTTTTCTCTTTTACTTTATCTTCTCAATACCCTGTGAAGAAGTTAACTTTTATGAACCTTGATTGCCATTTTCAGATGAGTAAACTGGGGCCCAGCGACCTTCCGTCCCCTTTGTAAGGTCTGGTAGCTGGCTGTTAGCGGCAGGGGGATGACGGTTTGGGCCACCTGGCCCTGGGGCTGTCTCCTTATGTATTACTGTGGAGAGCTGGAAGGGGCCCTGCGGGATCTGCCAAAATGGGAATCAGGAATGTGTTTTGGGTAAAACATTGAATCAATATTATCATAGTATCCATTTTATATTTTGAGAAACTAAAATAAACATCTTTTGTTTTCCTGGAGAAGAACTTCAGAAAGTACAACTGCGCAAAATTTTCCGAGCTGGTGGGTGTATTCTAGAGGTTACAAAGGATATGTCAGATGCTTCTATTAAGAAATCCTAATTCAGTCCAACCCTTCTGATTTATTGCTACAGGCCCAGGAACCTCAAGATTGTAAATGACTTGCCCAACCTCATATGGCTTGTTTGTTACAGAGCACGGATGAAAGCTGAGCTGGAAGGACTAGCCAGCCAGCACAACAGAGACTGCTTTACTCAGCGTGGTAGCTCCATGCAAGCGCTGCGCTGTCGGGCTTCTCCTTTATATTGCAGAGTCTCAGACAGGTGAGAGTGAACCACTGAGTCAGGGGAGACCCATCTGCAGGCGGGAAAGAAGGAGTATAATTAGAGGAAGGGAAGTGAGAGGAGTTACAGATGAAAAAAGTGCGGAGAAGAATCAGCTAAGAACAGGCAAAGTGGAACTCAGGACAACTTTTCAACCCCAGCAAGGAGGAGGGAGAGAGGGAAGATGGAGCAGGGATAAAGAAAAAGGGTTCCTCTATCTCAGTAATCCTAAATGTAGTCCGAAATGTAATCCTAAATGTAGCACAAGAGGTATGAAGAGCGGTATTTTCTATAAGGGAAAACCGAAGCTCAGAAAAGCTACTTAAGGTCACATAGACGGCAAGGGAGTCTCCTGATGTTTTAAGGTTTTCCTTTCCTTGGCTCTCATTCTTCCTTTATTTGTTTCCATCGTTTCTTCCCTCTAGTCTCCTTTTATTTGTACAAAGTGAAGTATTGAGGTTTTTACCTTTTTTTCTAAAATAGTTACCAAGTATCCAGTCACAGTGTATGGTTGCCATGACAACACAGCTTTTACGAGGGCTGACCGCCCTGCGTTGCCTTCCAGAATCGTATTTCACAGCAAAGATTCCCTTCCTTTGTGGAACTTGTAACAGCCGCAATACTGCATTGTTTGGGTGACCATTTGCTTAACGTTTGTCCTCCGCCAGACTGTAAGCTTAATAATAGGCAGGGACCAGCCTGCGTTTGCCTGAAGTGTGCCCCCAGCGTTTTGCCCAATGCCTTGCACTCTAGCTCTCCGTAAACATTTGCTGAGCAAATGTTCTTGTGGTTTCTCTCAGCTGTCTTCTGAAAGTTACATGGACAGTGACCTTTAGCTCATAATTATGTTAATAGATACTGTATAACGAGTCGGGCCGGTATTTACAGGTGGTACACAGGTAAATGAACACACACACACATGACTGCACAAACAGCCCCGGGCAGGAGCACTCAGGAGGAAACGTACGCCGTCAGAGCTGGCGAACCCGCGCTGCTAAACACCGCGGCGCCCAGCTCCGCCGGCTCCGCAGCGTGGGCGGCCCCGGCGGCCGCGCCACAGGACGCGGCAGCCCCAGGACGCGGGGGCGGAGGCCCGGCGCAGAGGCGGAGGCCCGGGGCGGAGGCGGCGGCGCGGTGGGCGGTGAGCTGCGCCGCGATTGGCCCGCGGGGCGGACGGGGAGGGACTGGCGGCGGGAGGCGGGCGCGCTGGGAGCGAAGGGGGTGTGCGCCGCGGCTGGGGCAGTAGTTTCAGCATAAACAAGGCACCCGACTGGCTGGGCGGATTTTTTTTCCTGCTTCACGCGCGCTTTCTCTCCCTGTCCTTGGGGCGCGCTGGTGGGCGCGCGGCAGAGAGCCGGGAAGCTGAGGACTTGGGGTCCATCTGCAGGTGGGTTGTTCCCTGGCCAGGCAGTTCTCCCGGGAGACCCGCAGCCCGGCGGCGGGAAGGCACGGCAGTACCGCGCTCCATGCTCTCCCGGGCGGCCCCGGGGTCGTGCTTGGAGCCAGCCGGGCTCTCAGACTGCCCCCCGGCCGCCGGGTGCCCCCCGAGGTGGCGGGAAAGCCCGGGACCAGGGAGCGCTCGCTGACGCAAAGCGCCCCGCAAAAATCAGGGGCCGGGGAAGGCCACCCGCCAGGCTGCTTCGTGAGCCGACCCGGTGCCAACAGGTGCGGGGCCGAGCCGCTAGGGCTCGGGGTGGGGATGGGGGGCAGGCTTGGGGTTTGCCTGGCTTCTCTCTCCCCGATCCTGCGGCCAGACCTGTTCCGAGATCTTAGTACACTTTCTGAGGATGTGTCTTGAGTTCCAGTCGCGTTCCTTCTTTCTTCATCCTGTCTCCCTTTCCTGAACACAGCTAATTTGTTTCCCTCTACTTCTTGGCTAGTTTTCGTTTGGGTGTGCTTGGGGAGAGAGGTGGTTGTTTTTTGGTGTCGGTGTCTTATAATCTAAGGTCTGACTCTTAGAAAAGGACTGGGAACAAAAGTCAGGCGCTCGCCACTGACGAGGTGATATTCTTTAATCCCCCCGTTCACCTGGTGATTTAGGGCACACCAAGTCGCCTTGCTCCTTCAGGTGTGTCGCCTCGGGTCACCTGGCTGGACAAATATAACGTGAGCTGCGGGTACATGGGAACCTCGCGGGCAGCTAGCATGAGAGAGGCTTCTCTGTCTAGAGAATTCGTGGGAACAACTTCAGTGCTGTTCTAGGGAAAGGGGCGAACCGGGGCTGGTGTGGACGCGCGCGTGCCTGTGTGTGTGTGCACCACCTAAGCATTGCTTACCACCTTACCCCAACCAAATTGGTGCAGCTAAGGCGAAAGCAACGTAGCTAAGTACTCTTAAAAAGGGCAGAGGGTGGTACAAATGTGATAAATAGCGGGAGGAGATCTCTAGGCAGCGACTTTCTCTGAATGTAGATGTGTCCCTCTTCGCAGTTATTTCAGTGGGTACGTATAGTATGTATGGATGAATATGCACACAAATTTGTGTGTGTTTGTGCAGAACGCGTCTCCAAGGAGTGAGTCTTCGTCAGCATCACCATGTGACGATCAGGAACTGCTGGTGTGGGTAGATCTATATTTAGCTTGGATCTCTAATGGCTGAGGGAGGGTCTCTGAACTGGGTTCATAAAGTGGAAAGAGTTCAGAGATCGGGGTGTTGCACTCTTGAATAATGTCTGGTACAGTCAGACTCAGATGGGACAGTTATTTTTTCCTCCTGAAAACAGTAGCCAGAGCTTGACATGTGATTGCTGTGTCTTAAAACATAGTAAGCCAAGGCTGAGAAACAAGGAGGTTACAGTGAACTAGACTATGTTCCTGATTGGAGATTTGGAAGGAAAATAACTGGCACAGATGAGGTTTGGAGCATAGAATTGATTTCTAAAAACACATGAAAATTATTGACTTGAGATGTTCATAACAGACGAAAAGAGTGGCAGCTTGTTAGAACCTATCACTAATGGTTATTTTATTTTTGGTGGGGTCAGTGGTTAAGCCAGTGAGGACCCAGGGCAATTTTGACAGAAATCAGTGTTTATTAGCATTGCTATATTGCCTTTCAAGCAGATTTTCTGGCAAAAATGAGAAGGTCAGCTACTGATTAGCAAGTTTCTTGTTGGCATGCTTCCAATACATGGCGGTCAATCCTTTGTTTTCGTAGAGGTGACAACATTTCTGGCTACTAAGCATAATGGCCTTGCACTATTCCAGTTGTCTAATGGAGTGTTAAATTCTTAGAATTATTTCCCCCCATGTTGCATTTTGTGTGCTTCACTGGACATTTTACTTGATACCACCACACCTGATACTTGGGGTTATATTGTCTTTCAGAATAGAAAATCACCAGAGAGCATTTACATTTATTGTCTTTCTTTCTCAGCTTAGCATCTAATGTAGTATATTCTTAGGTATCTATTGCCTAATATTTATAATTTATCATAATAATATGATATTCTTACATTACCACTAGCATTACATTCTTAAAATCTAAACCACTGGCTAATAAAATGCAATAGACCAACAAACAAAAACTAATTGAATAACACTTACCTAGGAAAAAGAGAAATGGGAAGAACAGTGACAGGGAGAAGATGGGTAAGTGTCTATAAGGTTACCTAATATGGCACAGGAAGTGATGAGATCAACCTCTTCTCTAAAGGCTGCCTGGAAGAAGTGGACTTTGGAGAAGCAATTTGCATGGCCCCAGATATAGTCTGTCTTGGGAAAGGAGATGGAGAAAGGAGTGTATTCTGCCTTACTTGGGAGGAGAATCTATAATCTCTGAAGCAGGGATTGAGAATCTTGATTCTGATGCCATAAATCATAAATGGGAAAGTCCTTATAACATTTTGTGAGGTCTTAAAGAGACAACTCATACTGTTGAAAATACTGCTTAAGGTTTATGGTATTTTTGTTAGTAGTTGAATTCAGATGTTGCCTCCCAACCCCTTCAGTTTTCCAACACTACAGTGCCCTTTTTTGGTTCTCTAGTGAAATCTACAAAAATTAGATCAGTGTAGCCCTTGATTATCTTAAATGACAGATAGTATATGTAGCCTAGTGCTGTGGGCAGATTTCTGACCTGGGAATAGGGAGACTAGGGTTCTGGTAGATTTGGAGCCCTAACAAGCTACTTGTTCTCTATAGCTGCAATATCTGTAAAGTTGATGGGATGTTGAATTGATGATTCCTTAATCCCTTTTAGCTCTGTGATAACTGATTGATTTTGCTGTACTATCACTTCATGCATTTACACCCTATATTAGAGATGGCACACATGAAGGTTGAAATGTCTGCAGTTAGAGGTCAGCTACTCTCTGGGTGCATATAAATGGAGAGTAGTGTTTCTTTTTGTTAATGAAAATTATGGAAATATTTAATATTTTCTTGAACTACCATTTGCTTTTGTTTTTCTGTATTAAAAAAAGACTAATTATCAAGAAGATTGGGTCAGGGAAATTTTTTAGACTACCAATATCTTTCCATTTACCAAAAAGAGAAGAATGAAGAGGGAGTGATAACTATGAACTTAGAGCCAAAAAATAAAATGATCCCAGTAGCATATTTCATAATAAAATGTGAAGAGGAAATTCTGCTTGTTTACTAAATGTCTTCACTAAGTATCAGGTCATTTTCCTGCTGAGATGAATTGGGTTTTGAAAAATAAAACCTTTTATTATTCTCCCCATAGGATACTCTATAATTTGGCTAAGGGCTATCACATATAAATGGTAATTCAACTACTTTTATCTGTACTGTTTACTATGGTAGCCAATAGCCACATGGAAATATTTAAGTTTAATTGAACAAAATCGCAGCTTTAGTTTCTCAGTTGCACTAGCCACATTTTTAGTGGCCAGTGGTCACATGTGACTAGTGGTACTGTATTGGACAATGCAGAAGAGGAACATTTCCAATATCCAAGAAGTTCTTTATGATAGTACTTAATTAGATCGTGATGATTTTGATTATCCAGAAGGTCATTTTTATTCCTCTGGGAAAATGAAATAATTAATTCTCTCATAGAAAGGCACTGAAGACATGGGGATGTAAGCCAACTAACTGGCTTTTCAGCCACTCTGTTTTCAGCTGTACAGCATGAGCAGTGCCACTTTCCGAAGTTCAATAATATGCAAGACCACATACACCAATTTCTTATTATTTTTTTCCCAGAACCCTAGTTGTTCATTTACATTTCTAAATCAGCACCAGCTGTAAATGGCCGGAAGGCACACCAACTCTTTCAAAGGCAAGGACCGTGGAGCCATCTGCTGGTAAAGTCAGGAACTACATGGTAGTTGTAGATGATTTAAAACAATGCCTGAAAGAAATGTTCTGTGATGGTTCCCGCACAGTGAAGATTTATCTCACAGAAAAGTTTTAGATGGCTCTGTAGGTCCGTTTAAAGTTGCCATGTACTGATATGTTTTGGTGAACTGCTAACCAGATATGCCCAAGACAAAAGATGACAAATTTAGCTTTGTTTTTCTTCCTGGGAAACCAGAAATAGTAATTATTTAAGTCAGAATTCCCTTCCTCCATCAGTTAGGAATTAGGAAAGATCTTTTAACAAAACATCTAGGACAAGTCAAGCAAAATGCAAATTCATTTTTTGTATAGAAACCTGTAACAAATCAGGAGATAATACTGTTTCATCATTATGGAGAGAAATAGGACCTTCTTTCCCCAAAAACACTGATTTTTTTTTTTTTTTTACTGTAAAATCTATAAAGCATTTGGAGCTCAGTCCCAAAGAATGTACTTATATGGGAGTTACTTTTTGTTCACATGCCAAAGAAGTGAGCTGATTCTGAGTTGTCTATTCTGTATTGTTTGTACTCTCAACACAATACCTCTTTTTTCCAAGGAGGTTAGCAGAGGCATAGCATTTCTACAGTTTCCAAAGGTGCTGCAAGAAATATCTGCTTTTATGACTTTTCTGGCTGAGAAAAGAAACAAGAAGATAATCTAGATCATTTCAAGCTCAAAATAAGCCTTTTTTTAAGTCGTATCAGAAATTTGACTTTTGCTTTCTCCCTGACCCAAATTTATAGTTCGGTACACTCTGTGATCATGCAGCCAGGCCTTGTATCCTAACATGCAGCAGATCCAAAAGGAGGCTAAAAGTACTTAAGATACCAAATGGAGTAAAGCTAAAGTATGTGAACTCTTTCTCATTCAGATCTCTGGAGTCACATGAAAAAAGGAAGAAAATGCATCTCACCAAAGTGCAAAGTTCATTTGTAATCTAGATGGGAACTGGGGAGCCAGTAATTCCAGGATATTAAATTAAACCTCTCCTCACTAAACAAATACGCTTTCAAAGTTCAACTGTGATAGGGAGGCCTTCCTCTACCTCAGTGGGTTTGTTTTTTTGTAACTGGGACACACACCCAGCATTTGAACAGAAACTAAATGATAGTGATCAATACAATCCATACAAAGGCATTAGATTTATTAAATATTTCACCAAAATACTTTATGATGAAATAGGGATCGAAAAAAGTTTTTTTCTTTGATTCCTACCTTCTCTATCTCATTCTCTTGAGTGTGAAGCAAATGCTGACTTGACATTCTAGTGCAGATTTACGAAGCACCTGTAGCAGATGTTGAAGGATGGCTTTTGATTTAGTTTCCACACCCATCTTTTCCTTGACCTCTTTTCCAATTGGAATTATCACCTGAAACCACCTTATCCTGGTGCACCTGCCTCATCATAAATAATGTTGTGCAAAAGTAGCCGCTAATTCAAACACAGTCTGCTGTTTAGAGAAAGGCAGCTTTTCATCTGGTGCTTTAGTTGGTTTGAAACCATTAGGCATGCCTTTCAAAGCCATTCATCCCTTAAATTACCCAGAGCTTTGCTTCCTTGCTGCTGGATCAGTGTCAGGCTGAACTTTTTCAGAATCCCTGAAAGAACATGATGTATCTCTGTGACTGAATTAGCTGCCCCTGTAACATATCTTGTCTGTCAACCAACTTTTCAGCTTACTGAATTAATTTTAAGAAAGAACATTCATCTTGTATACCTGGGTTGGATATATCTTTTCCTTTCTTTTGGGAGGTTTTCTAACAAAGTCTGTAACCTGGATGCTAACTTTGGTGATGCTAAGCTTTCTTTTTGCTTGGTTCATTGTTTTAAAATCCAAAATCTGTTTCCCGTTGTCTCATTGTATCCTCCCAATCCCAAAATGCTACCTCAATTTAGGAAGGAAAAAAAAAAAGCCTATTTAAATACCTCTACCCAAACCAAAACAACGAAATCATTTTTTAATTCTCTTTAATTCATTTGATTGGTACTACCAGAATTTATGAGGAGCCAGTCTTGAATGTGGTAGACCAGGGTTCCCATGAGAACCACCGTGCTCTTCTTTGAGGAACGGGAGATAAATAACATGTAGGGTCTGTGCAGTCTAGCACATGTGCTTCCTAATCTGAACTTCCTAAATGCAAATGTATTGGTGTATTTCACTGGGGGCAATCTGGGGAGACATTTGTGATCTCCCTGCCAAGTTATGAGCCACTGGCCAATAGAATGTATTCTGAGTTTATAGGAACTGGTTTGCAAGTGAAACTTTGTGAGACTTGCTTGTGTGGTTGACCCTGTCCTCTGCCTTTTATCTTATTGGTAGTGATCTGAATAAAGTCGGTAGCTTTTTCAACTGTCTCATATAAATCTTTTTCCAAAAGAATTAACTTCTTTGAAGTTTGACTTAACAATTAATGTCAGTATTTAACTTAGTGTTGTCACACATTCTAATTTTGGAAGAGAGTTTTTCCAAAATAAGATTTTTAGTTAGCAAGTCCCCATAGATTGTTAAATTGGGTAGGGCAAAATTTGTGTTCAGGAAGGATGTCAGACAGTGGAGAAGTTGGTTTTGACATTATGTTGCAAAGGATATAGAGGAGAAATTGAGAGCTCAGTACCTCAGAGACAGAAAATATTAATTGTGAGAGCTGTAAAGAAAAGGTTTGCTGCAGAGAAGAAATCAGAACTACACTGAGATAATGAATGAATGAATGAATGAATGAATGAATGGCAGCTGTGGAACAGGAAAAGTGTCACACTTGCCCTTCTTCCACTAGAAGAAACATGAACAAATAATTCCTAGAGTTAATAGTGCCCAGGGATAAATACTTCTCTGAATGTCATGTCCAGTACTTAGATACTGTGTTTATTTTCTTTAATAAAAACCAAGCTAATATTTAACCCTCTGAGCCTCACTTTGCAATTCTAGACAGAAGCAAGCAGAACTAAAGTTATGAGCATCAAATATGAATAATACTGAACAAATAATAGTTCCTGATGTGGGTAATAAGAGGGCACACACTTGAAAGAAAAAACCTACTATGTTTATCTTCTTAGGTATTTAAAAACATGCTTCACGAACAGTACTTTCTGTACCATTCTTCTGACCTTTCCTCTTGTTTATCAAATGCATCTATTACACAAGGCAGTTGCTCTTTCCAGAGAATGCTAGACTGGCAGCTTTTAGAGATGCCCAGAAATAGGTGATGACTGCTGTGATCCATGATCTTGTGGTCATTTTTCTCATTTAAATTTTTTGCTGGAAATCTATGGACTACACACAAGCAAACATTACTTTATTACATTGACTCTAATATGTGAGATGCTCTTTTATTTCATATATCACTGGACAAGTCTGTCAGTTAAACATGTTTTCATATCACTCAACTAACATGCATTCCAATTCTAAAGATACTGAAATGCAAAGAAGTATATATTAGACTCTCTGAAATCTCCGTCTAGATGGAGCTGTCCTTTGATAAGCAAAGGTTAGTAGCTTAAGTACTTTTGTTGATAGTATTGCTTTTTAATAAGAGTAATTAATGGAATTAATACATCTTTGGAGCAAGGATTTATGTGGAGCATGTAAAATGTGTATGTTTCTAATAGCCTACAATTTGGGACAAACTGACAAGCTTTCATCTTATGGTTAAACATGAGAAGTTCAAAGGCCATTTGCAGTATAACATAATGTAGTGTAATCAATTTTGAACCAGGAATCTGAAGACCTGGGGTTGAAAACCTGCCCTATCTGTCCCTTATCCATTGAGTAACCCCAAGCAAATTATTACAATTTCCCCAAAACTCAGCTCCTCATGTCGTCAAAACATAGTGAGGGTGCCTGTCAAGCAGTCGTAAAATCCCAAAGGACACTTGCAGGCAGTAAGCCTTACACAGACAGGAGCTGCTGACATTCCCTGAGCCTTCGGCAGTGAGCCTCTAGGCACTTTGCAGGTGAGAGGCCTTGAGCAGGAATTGGAGAAGTAAGGGCCGTGACACGTGCAGATCTCTTCCAGCATGCATGATCCTGTAGGAAGGAATGTATAACTAAGAGAATGTACAACTAATTCCGAGGAATGGAAAAGATGCTGTCTTGAGTATGTGGCAGAGAACAAATACATGACCATTAAGCACAAATAAGGGGCTGGGTCTCCTAGAAGGACTTGGACCTTGGCAGTCACTGCTACATGCAAGTTCAGTGAGCAAGGTAGTTCATGGGAAAATGGAATCAGCTGATTGGCAACAGAACTTTGGACAGATTAGAAGGCAGAAAACAACCTGTGACATAATTCTCTTCATAAAGATATATTTTTAAGTATAATGAGCTGTAGCCCCAATTAATTTACCTTCATTTGTTTTCCATTGCTGTTTTCAGCTTTTTCTTTTGGTGCCTGGTTGGAGGGGTTTTTCTAAGTGTTGGTATTTTCTACCCCTTCAAAGAAATCATGTAAGCGACACATTTCTAAGAACAATACAAAAAGCCTTTTGTTATTTCTCTAATAAAGCTCTAAAAAGAACTCTGCTATAGAAAAACTGGCAATTTTGGTGTAATTTAGAATTTCAGAAGGAGGTGAACAAAATAGGGAATAATTTTCCCATGGAAAATATACCAGGGGGCAGTGTAAGTGACTTTCTGAAGTTTTCACAGCTATTAAGCTCCAGGTAAGGACTTCATTAAATCTGAATTTTTGGCCAGATCTGAGTCCTTGACGCTTTATGGGAGTAAATAATTAAGAAATACAAATACTTGGTGACTTGGGTGTTGATTCCTTGAAAGTAACTCCGAGTGACCTGTGACTGTTCAGTGGGTCGGTACTTACCGTTGATAAACGAAGGTGGGCATGGTGCAGGACTCAGCAGAGGGCCATTGGGCCCTTGGTATTATAGCCACTCATTGTGTGATTTTAGCCTGGTCACTTCACTTCACCTCTCAAGGTCTCCGTGTGCAGCTTATAAAAGGAGGAGATTGCAGCAGACTGGATGGCACTGGAGTCGGAGCTCTTCCAGGACTGTGTTGCTGTCATTGCTGATCACTTAGGGGACACATTCTCCCACCCAGTTACAGCCTTGGAATCCTTCTCATTCATCCCCAGGCCTGTAGGCCACCACCTCTAATTGATTGCAATTGGAAAGTGAAATGGAATCTACTTTCCATCCCAGACCAAATTATTTCTATCATCCCTTTGAATTTTCAACATTTTCTGATTTTCTGAAATTCCTGAATCATCGCCAGCCATCATCCAAAAGGACTCTATTTGGACAGTTTCAGTAGCAATGAGTAAGTGGAAAAAGTGAGGGAAATTCATATTTCTTGGCAGAAAATAAACCCCAAGGGCATGATGGAGTGGGTTCCACTTGTCATCTTGTACATAAAGGGCAGCTAAAACATTTTAAGGTAGAGGCCGGTAATGAAATCCAGATGAGATATCAGAAGTAACTTTTAGGTGCTTCCCATCACAGGGCCCAGTATCCCAATTTTAAGACATTTGAGCTTCTCAGAGCAAGGGTAGATAGGCTCTTTTTCTTCTTACCACCCAGGAAAACCCATTTGCAACATAGCATATAAATCATAGCCATAGAAAACTGGCAGTTTGAAGAGGAGAGAAACATACTTTGTCCATTGCCTTATAAAATGTTAACATTGAGTTATTTATTTAACTGATTCCTACATGTGAGGTCTACCAAGTGTGAAGCATTTGTGTTAATTTTTCCATCCCATCCCTCCTTACCCTTTGGTCATTATGGCCATGTCCTGCCTGACTGAGAGGCTCGACAGTGATGACCCTGGTGGTGCAGATGTCCCCGTGGAGTGATCCTCAATAATTGCTCTTTTTCATTTGTGGCTGTTTTTCAAAGCTCCTTTTGCATTCCCCCTCAGCACCGACCTGTGGATGGGATAGTGAACGACATGCTGAAGCCTTTCTTTCTGTTTCTTTTTCCTTGATGCCTCTTTCCTGAAATGCTGTTCTCCCTGCCAAAGACACACACACACACACACACACACACACACTCACTCACTCACTCACTCACTCACTCACTCACTGTGATGCTGTGGCCCCCATTAGCAGAGCCAGAATGGATGCATTTGGTGTGATGAATGTGCTGTCTCAGATAGGGCCCCACACCCCTCCCCTTTGGATGTAAACATCTTTTGGCGTCTTGACAAGAAGGATTAACCCAGGTTTTGTCCTCCTGCAGCCTCCACACACCCTGTTCTCAGTCCAGGGCCTGGAGTTTGGCTTCCCCTTACTGTTTGCCTTCTGACACTCAATCTCAGCAGCTCCTGAATGCCTCCAAGGTCCTGACATGCTGCGAGAAACCCAGAGTCTGTTCTCGAGACGGGGAGCTCTGTCCCCAGGAGTCCAAGTCAACGTAAAAGCTCCGGCTTCTCCTGAGCATGTCCGACAGGACTTTCTAAGTTGTAGAGAGCATGCAAATCGGGAAGACTGGCACAGTGCTCCTTGTTCCCCACATCTGGTGCCTCTCAGCCTGTGTACTACTGAGAACTGAAGCTTTATGGAGCAGCCAGTCCCCAAAGAATTCCAACACAAAGGAGGGATCAACAGCGTCCGATCTTCCGGTGAAAGCTGGAGAGTCAGCATTAAGTCAGTTGGTACATACATATATCTGTAAACACCCACAGTTGCACACACATGCACACACGCACTAATTTCAGGTCTCTTTTACCATTTAATTCTAGGCCTCTTTTACAATTTCAGTTTTTCAACTTCTCTTTTGGTTATCTCCTAATATTCTCAAAGCCAGTGTGCTATTTTTTACATGTTATATAATTCTTCTCAACCCACTTGGAAGGCTTACACATTTCCACCTTAGGATAATACTTGACTCAGTGGGATAAAGTAATTTGAAGCTCAATTCCCCTCCCTGCCTTCACAACCAAATGTTGAAAGAGTGATATCTAGAAGTGGCAGCCAGAGATTTGAATTTAAGTTTGACCAAAGCATTTTATGGTACTTGATTGAATGAAATTGGTACTCAAAAGTATACATACCTGTGTTACTCAGAAAACAATTTACTTCTTGAATGGTTCTGATACTGTATCAGAACCTAACCTATTTTTAAAATTGCCTGTTCCCACATTACTATTAAACCCTAGTGCCTATGAAAGCTTCCTTTCTTTGGACTGCACATTACTGACACTATGTTTTCTGCTTTTTATTCATTTTAGGAAAGCATGCCTCAGACTCCTCCTTTTTCAGCAATGTTTGACAGCAGCAGTTACAACCGAAACCTCTATCAGTCTGCAGAGGACAGCTGTGGAGGGTTGTATTACCATGACAACAACCTCCTCTCTGGATCCCTGGAAGCACTCATCCAGCACTTAGTACCTAATGTGGATTACTATCCGGATGTAGGTATCCATGTTCCACTGAAACACATCCTTGGTATTCAACAGAAATTATAGTATAGTAAGCAGGCACCTGGATAATCCAGAATTATAGCTGAGTTGCTAAAAATTTTTCTAGTAAGAAATTGCATGTTGATTATTCAGTGATTCAAGATCAGATTGAGCCTGGTGTTGCTTCAGACTTTGGCTGTCATCTGCATATCCGTTTCTTTGCAGGATTGGAACTACATTGTAAGTATACAGATATCATCTATGAAGTATCTGTAGGTTTGATTCATGCTTATACCTTTTTCCTTAAATAGAAATGCCAGAGAACATCAGATGCTCCCAGAATATTTTACACCTTTTTGGTTTCCAAGAAAAGTGAAGTTAGACAGGGCATCTTTATATAGAAAAGAGAACAAAAGTTATATTCAAGATGCAATTCTTTATAGGTCGGATAGTAGATGACATGCTTGCTAATGCTTTACTTTGAAAACCGACATTTGTATAGACAATACTTTGAAATCTAGGGAATTCGTTTACATTTTCTTAGTCTACAGCAATTCCAAGAGGTCAGAGGGGAAAAAAACAAATTCCGAATATAGAGTCATTTACACTTGGTCTCACTGCCAGCATCAGCAGTCCAACCCAGATTTTCTATTTCTGGGACAAGGGATGGTTTTCCCCTTCTCTTGTGCTACAGCTGCCTGTTACTCAACAGCTGGTTGATACAGTTGATGGAAACATCTAGATACTAGATTAATATGTTTTTATAAATACAGTAATGACCTTGGTGTGCAAATGACCTTCATTTGCGTTTGCCACTGTAATCCACCGTATTGTTTCTTACTGAATTCTCTCTGTGTGGTTTGTTACATAGCATTTTCAAATATGTTAACACACAGGGAAGACTTGTAATCAAAAGTAAAAGGAGGCCCTTGTTGAGTCCTGAGCTTTATGAGCTACTAAAGGCGCCAATGTGGGGAAAAAAAAAACCATGAAATTTTTGTTTTCATTGGGAGTCTGAAACTATTATAATGAATAAGCACCATTTCTTTACTGGCTTCCTGGGATACAGTGCAATTTAAGAAAAGTATATAGTGTGATATTATGTTCTATCAAACTGCTTAGCTTTTTAGCAAGTAAACAGATTACTTGAAAGCCCGCCTGTGGATGTTCTGCCACAAGCACACACTCCAGGGTGCCACACTGGATAACTCTTGAGCCGCTGTGGGTTGGGTGGAGATTTTTTGTTTCCATTGAGTTACCATAATATTTGGACACAGAACAAGATTCTGCATGGGTGGTATATTTAAGCTGGATTTATCTCTCCGGGCTGAATTTCATCCTTTACTAGAGTGAGTTATGTGTCCTGGTATCCTGGTTCCCAGTGAATGGGTGTGAAAATGTGCTGTGAATAATTTCAGTAGCTAAACTGATCCTGTACTTCTGTTATTTTTAGTAAGGTAAAATAAACATCTTACTGTGTTTTTACCACTAGAAGCATCACTTTTGAAACAGAAGCATATTAATTTTGGTCCAGAGAACTTAACGAAATAAGGTGTGTTACTATTTAGGAAAGATGTTACTTTCAGGGAGAATGTAATCATGATGACTTTCTTTCTCTTGCCACAGAGAACGTACATTTTTACCTTCCTCCTGAGCTCTCGGTTATTTATGCATCCATATGAGTTAATGGCCAAAGTTTGCCACTTATGTGTTGAGCACCAGAGACTAAGTGATCCTAACAGTGATAAGGTAATGATATGTTTTGAACTTCATGAATTTTTCTGTTAGGTTTGGTAACTCTATGGCTTCGATTTTGTGAAACTGGTTTCCTTGCATAACCTAGTTATCCTCAGGCCAAGGATGCATAAATGGCATCATGACTATGCAAAGGGAATTGAGAATTGTATAAAGATCCCAATATAAATCTAGTGCCATGGAAGATCCCTAGATCCTGTCTTAAGTTGGTGGCACTTGGCATTGACTTGGGGGAAGGGGTCTGGAGCTGCTTCTTCAACGCCAAAGACTTGACACTACAAGTTTATCAGTAATTATTTGTAATTATATATTCGATGTAGTCCATGTTGATAGATATCACTGAATTAGATTTGCTTTTTTTCCCTAGAGCCAGATAAGAAAAATTGCACCTAAAATCCTTCAACTCCTGACAGAATGGACGGAAACATTTCCTTACGATTTTCGGGATGAGAGAATGATGAGAAACTTAAAAGATCTGGCTCACCGAATAGCCAGTGGCGAGGAGGTTCGTAACCTGAATTTGACACAGTCACTTGAATTTTCAAGCAGAGCCTCGATGGGAAATGGTGCTGAAATTATGTCAGAATCTCACTGCATCCTTTCTGTTTTTCCTTTGGGAAGCTCCACATAGCATATTGGTCTGTTTGGTGTGTCAAATGGGGATGATTATACAATCCCCCTTCAAAGGGATATCATCTAGGTTTTATGTGATTAATTTGGGATATGTTCATGTCAATTCATGCACAGCATTCATGTTGCAAGTATGTGTTTTAATTTTACTTATATCTTCTTTCCAGAAAGCTTTGACGTAGCCTGTTAAATAATACATATCATATTAGTAGACATAAGCACTAATGGGTAGAAAATAAATAACACTAATATATTAAGAGATAATAAGTAGTACGTTAATAAATCAAACATAGAAATAAACTGTACCATAGAAGGGAGAAAACAAATGTGCTAATACTGAGAACCAATTGAGTAAGACAAGAATGCTGTGATTTGAGTGTAAGTTCCAGGTAAAAGGCAGGCACAGTTATATATTTTTCACTGTCAAGAAAAGAGAAAGCATACTAATTCTTCAGGGTATCAAATTAAATGAAAAATTTTAGAACCTTCGTATGAGGGACTTTGTATAAAGAGCGTAGAATAAGATCATGGATACTGTAGTTTGTAACAAATGCTTCCTGATAAAAACTGAGTCCATAAAATTCATGTGAACATTAATGAAGGTAATTTTTTGGGAGAAGAGAAGACAAAAACGAAAAGTCTTTTGGAGCCCTGAGGCTGATTCAAGGCTAGTACCTAGAGTAGGTGGACGTGGAAAGTAGGCTCTTAGATAATCTTTCATAAGTATCACGTCTCTCAGTTGAGCCTTTGATAAGAGCTAACTAGCTGTGACAAATTCAGGGTTATCCTCTTTGAAGCAGGCCTGGAGGGCTGCTAGTCTGTGTTGAGGCTTGTTGGGCAAGCATGTCTTTGTAGTTTCTGTGTTGCTGGTGAGTTCCTGGGAATGAGTTACTTAGGCACAGATAACAGCATTTCCATGCAGAAGAAACAAAGTATTTGGCAGTTGTTTCATTCACTTAAAATGGATTTTCCCATTACAAATAACCTTCCTTGAGAAGCCATTCCTTCAGTGGTGCCTTGCAAAGATCATGTAACGAGAGATACTGTTCTACCTGCTTCTGGGGAATACAGTTTCATACCACTTCCCTCAACTTAAAAAAAAAATCAAACTGGAATTATGTAAGATTAGCACCTGAAAAGTTCACACTTGCTTTCCTACATTAGGTTCTCATGAAAATGGGATTAACCCTTTTACTGCTTCCTTATGACATTATATTCAATCCTGGTGATCAAGACAGCCAATATTTCTATAAGGCTGAAGTCATTTTGAGGGTTTTGACTGTTATCATCATTTTGCTCATTTGCATGTAGCAAGGTATGAATTGGTAGGCCCCTCACTCACAAAGGCAAAAGTAAGCATCACAGTGTAGTTTCGTAGGATTTTAAAATCTTAGACGGTTAGCAATTGGGTTGCTTGGCAGGGTCATTCTTGGCTCAGTGACCTTCGTTTATGACAAGCTGTTTAAAAGATTAGTGGCATCTTAAGGACTTTTTCCTGTATGAAGGCTGAGCTCTGAGTCAGTGCTTCATTTCAGTTGAGTTGTACTTAGTACTTAACATGACATGGTCACCAGCTTACCTGCCCTCCATTGCCGTTTTAAAAGGTAGAAATGGTGATATGGTCCATTCCTAAAAGAACATCTTTTGAGATCTTTTTCTTTATCAGATAAAAAGTGTTTTGAAAATGCCAAATGGGTAGCTTTTTGTCCTTGACATGGGGGTCAATGAGAGAGATCATTTCTATCTGTCTTGGCCAGATTGAGTTGGATCTTTTTTTAGCAGGATCAAGCCACTCAGAGGTTGGGTGCAACTGTGCAAGGAGCCAGGCAACCTTCTGACCTGGCTTCTATCAGCTCTCCTGTGTTAACAATAAACCCTTGATAAACCTTGAGGTTCTCAGATGGTTTTGAGTGTGAAAAGAGGAGAGGGGAAGATAAGCCAAGTCTAGCAAAGGAATTGATTAACCAAGGGGGTGAGTGGAGAAATGTCACCTGCCTTGATCAGGTCAGGTTTTCCAGTGAGATGTTCCTTTAGCCACTTCTACCCAGTATTCAAAATTGGGTCCACACTTGGCAGCTGGTTGCTCTGAGCATGCTTTGGCAACTCTTCTGAGTTCCTTGCTCTCTCACTTCTGTAGATCATAGTGGTAATGGTCTTGTGTTAATGTCCCTTTCAGCTTTAAAATTTTGTGATGGATGCTGTTTCCTTAGTTCTTTGCTTGGCAACCTGCTTAACTATCATGTGCTTAAGTGTCTCTCTCCAGAGAGAACTCCTTACCCCACCCACCCAGCCACGACCACCACCAAGCTGTCCACCATTGGCTTTCATCTTCATTGAGTTCAGTGATTAGTAATGACATACCTTTTTCCTGGCTGGTTTTCCCCCACTTGACTGCATGCTATGTCCCCTTTGCTCACCATAGCATTCTTAACACCTAGCTCAGTGCCTGGCATTTAATAGGCACTTAGTAGTGTTTGAATGAATGGATGGATGAACAAGTGAACTAATCAATTACTGGAATAGGAAAAAAATATTTCCCTTCACTGGAAGGAGTAAGGGCTTGGGTTGGGACTTGTTGCTTCTTGCCTTGGACTTTAAAGATTTTTTTTTTTTTTGGCACGTCATTGAATCCAGGTGTACCCTATGTATAATTTCATTGGGTTCTTCTGACTCTGCTAGGACAGTTATGCATAATTTGACTTAATATGTTTATCCCCTGGGGATTTGCCCAAAATGAAGTATTTTATTAGAACTTACCTAAAAGAAACATGAAATAAACTAATGATTGAATTACATGACAAATGACTGTATTAGGTAGGATGCAATTTTCTTTTCCTTAAGGGGCTGTTCTTTATTCTGTCTTTATTTGCCAGGTAATTACTGTCACTGGCATTTGCCATTGTAAAAAAGAATAAATACGTATTTGGTAATTCATGACTCAGTAAGGCAGCCTGCTTAACAACACAGCTTGGTTTCGTGAATGGAATCAAATGGCAGCAGAACATTTTGAAAGAGGCCACACACATGCACATCCCCTTTCTCTCTCTCTTTCTCTCACACACACACACGTTCTTTGTTATTTGAATAGCTTTTCCCCTGTGCCCTACTATATACATGTTCCCCTTATATTTTACTGCTTTTTGTTCTCTAGCTGAATCCTCAACTCTGTGCTCCTCTACCTCTACCTCTTCCCTAGAACAGCATTTTTTTTAAGTGTAGAATAAGAATTGGTCACCAGATATGCTGGCAGAGCACTGCTTCTCACAAGTTGCTGCATATCAGACACCTGGGGAGCATTATGACATTTGGGACAGTAGATTGAAAAAACCATCTCAAGGTCATAGATTTTTAATGTGACTCAAGATTATCAATGTAGAAGAGGCAAGGGAAATAGGGATGAGGAATTGTTTATTTTATTTTTATTGAGATACAATTGGATAAAACATTATATTAGTTTCAGGGGTATAACAAATATTTGGTGTTTGTATATATTGTGAAATGATCACCAGAAAAAGTCCAGTGAACACCCATCACCACACAGTTACAAATTTTTTTTTCTTATAAGAACTTTGAATATCTACTCTCTTAACAACTTTCAATTATGTAATACGGTATTGTTTATTATAGGCCCCATGCTCTACACATCTCCAGGAACTACTTATTTTATAACTGGAAGTTTATAAAATTTGTTCTTCCTCACTCTCCCACCCTGCCTCCAGTGAAGGATTTGAAATAACCCTCAATTTCAGGCTTGAAGTGCTTTAAATGCCAAAGAAAGACATTTTCTTTGGGTGAGAAGCATATTACCAAATAGAAAGCATCTTTTTAAACTGGTAACCTTACTGCTGTGTGGAACAGGTTTTTTGAAGTTTCAATTTTTTAAACATTCAGGTATTTTATTAGTGATTTTAGGGTGGTCTATGAATGTAGAGAGAAAAAAAAAGGCCTCTAATGGACAGTTGAAAGACCTCAGTGAATATACACCATGCAAGTCAAGAAGAAGAAAATAAAAAGCTGTGTATGGTCTTTTGCCTTGACTATGTGATTTTGTAAATTTCCTTGACTTAAGTATGCAAATATTTATTCATTTGCATTTTTGTAATATTCTCTTGTAAACCAAATTGCCTCTGTAAAGAAAGTATGGTTCTAACACTTGTAGGTAAGGTGCCATTTAACTTTTAGATAATTAATCTCAGACAGTGATATGGTGGTACCTTTTGAAAAGGTGCGGATTAGGTAGTGAAGCACAAACATAGGCCTTTCTACATCCATAAATTTACTGGGACTGTCCTCCTCTGGAGCTGTTAATCTAAGCACCACACTACCACTGAATATGCATGTGTGCCTTTCTCTGACATGGCATTATAATTACTGTTCACTTGGCAATATTTGGCTAGAAAAGGAAGATTAAAAGAGTTCCATAATTTATTACATCACTGTAACTGTACCTGAGGCATTGACTGACTGTGGAGTTACTTCTTTGACTTAACAATTGTTTTAGAAGTCAAGAGGTTGACATTTATCGATAATACATGCACTGCAGTTAAAATCAACTTCTCCCCTAAGTGTTGTGGGTTTAGCATAATGCGGAGGCAAACACGTGGCAGTTGGTGGCTGCACAGGGGAGAAACACCCTGCAGAGGGGTTTGGTTGTGAACAGCAGTGTTAATGAACGAATGCGAGAGCAGTGGGTGGTAGCACAGCACCTGGTAGCCAGTGTTCTGTAACATCTTTCTGTGTTGACAGACAGTAACTGCACTAGTTGGGGTTAGCATTTAGCAGTGTGTGTGTGTGTGTGTGTGTATATATATGTATATATATATGTATGTATGTATAAAACTGTCAATCACTATGTTGTATACTTGAAACCAATATAGTATTGTATATCATACTAAAGTAAAAAAATGAAAAATAAAAAAAACCCCACTGAGATAAACAACAACCAGAAAAAAAAAAGAAATGGACATGAACCAAATGGAGGTCAGATACCAAAACTGTATCTCCAGTACTTGTTGTGGTAACTCATGTTCTATGTGGAAATCAGAAGGGTGGTTGGGGCAGTGAGTGGAAAGTCATGGTGTACTTCTGTCAGGTAGCTGCCCATGCCCTTATATTTGTGAGACTCGGAGTGATGGGAGTGGGGAAATCAAGAAGGTAGCCCTAAAGAAAAAGTGTTAGAACAAGGATGCCCTGACTGGAGATTTTAACTACCAAATATGCAATTTAAAAAAAGGCATTTTAACTACCAAAAGTAAACCAGTACATTCCTATGCTAGCCTAGAGAACAGTTACAGGTGGTTTATTACACTGGATCCCCTCAATAGCTAATCTAAAATCGTAGCATTTTCATGACCCAACTGAGTTGTGCTCTCAAGAGCAGCCTGAGAAAAAACTAAATCTTACTGGTCTGAAAAAACACCTGTTGTATATGTGTCTCTTTTTACCTCTTTAGAGCTAGGCTGAATCCTCCATTAACTGCCCCAAACTGAGATGGTTCTCCTACGTCAAGGAGATTTAAGTACGTAGTCTTCCCTGAGTGTGCCTAGTGGGGAAAACAGTCATGCGGAGTGAGGATGTCATCCTTTGCTCATTCCTCGGCAGACCTACAGGAAGAATGTCCAGCAGATGATCCAGAGCTTGATCCGCAAACTTGCCGCACTCACCCAGTATGAGGAAGTCCTGGCAAAAATCAGCTCCACCTCTACAGATCGGCTCACCGTTCTCAAGACCAAGCCACAGTCCATACAGAGGGACATCATTACGGTCTGCAGTGACCCTTACACTTTGGCCCAGCAGCTGACGCATGTAGAGCTGGTAAGGTCATGTTATCCTTGCCCCTTACAGCCACAGACTTGGCTTGCTTGTGGCATCCTGACATTGTGTTTGTCTGCAGCAATGTCATGGAGGGTTTAGAATAATCCAAATGGGAAATAATTTATGAAATAGTTGGAACATGTTTTGTTTAGACATGTGAATATGAATGTTTCTCATATTCTGGGAATTTATTACAAAATAAATACTAAGTAAAACTTAAGAGCAAAGAGTTTATTGGCCTTCCTCAGCTCCCCTGCTAATTCACTTTGCTGTAACTCACTCAGCCTTTCCCCATCTAGCTAATGTAGCATTGACAAAAGCTGAAAACTGCCTCTGCAGTGACCTTAAAGATAAGGTCAATATTTAGGGTTAAAAGCTACTTTTACAAGTTACATAAAAAATGTGCCAGAAGTTGACAGAAGATGTTGACAGTTCATTTCTTCTCCTTTTCTTTAATACTGTTGACCTGATGCCTTTGTGTTTCAGGAAAGGCTCAATTACATTGGGCCAGAAGAATTTGTTCAGGCATTTGTACAGAAGGACCCTTTGGACAATGACAAGGTAATCATTCTAACTGGAGGTCAGCTCTGAAATTAGAAATGGAAATTCCTTAGTCTGTGATAGTAGATGCAAGAGACAGAAATTGGAACTATTTTGTTTTAGGTTTTAAAATCATCAAGTTTTTCTTTTCATTAGCCATGCCTGATTCATTGCAGTTTTTCTTAAGCAAGACATCCAAGTGCCTTTATAGTATTCTTAGCCTCTCACCAACTTTAAGCCACTTCCTCCTCCTTATTGGGAAATTTAATAAGCAAGTAGATGCAGGCATTTGTGGTGATGAAGGTAGGAGATGAAAGCATAATGGTTTCAGCAGATTAACTCAGGACAAAATGCAGGAGAATGCTCTGCTCATGACTCAACAATAGCAGGGGCAGGAAAGAGGATGCACATCCAGCACATTGAGTAAGGGTCTCTATTGCTTTGCCTCATGTTTTAAGGTGAATCCTGCATGACAGGTTTATTGCCTGTGGGAAGTCCCCATGTAGGGAAAATAACACTGGGTGTGGACTATAAAATCAGTGTACACACATAAGAAATCTTTCCCCCCAGTGACTTCAAGAAGCATTTTGAATTGTTAGACAAAGACTGCATCACCCAGTAATGAAAGCCCCCCCCCCACCAGCTTTGGGGGTAGGGACAGCAGCTGTCTTCCGGCCTTAGAATAGTTTCCCTCAGTTCAGGAAGGAAATATTAGGCTTTGCAAACGAAGGTTAGTGGACTTTTTTGTTGTTTCGTTCTTTTGGAAGGAAGGAAAGAGGGGTGTTATTAATCTGTTGAAACTTGGCCTTCAACCTGAGATGAACTTAACTCCTTTTGCTTTTAAACAATATGCCATTCATTCTACAAAAGAGCATGATGATATAGGCTGTCGGTTACCCACCTTGGAAGATGCGTAGTTTCTTGCTACATGATGCTCCAAAATGTTGTTCTTGACTTAATTTTAAGGGAAAAAGTTTTAGTCTCCTGCTCTCTCAGCTTATTTTAGCTGTATTGATAGCATTTGGCATTCACACCCTATTAATCAACCAGGATCATTTTAGAATACAGCCAGAATGCTTCCTTTGGATTAGTGCTTCTGAGGATAGTTCCCTTCCAGAGTGACTTAAGTTTCCGGGGAAGGAAGGTCACCTCTGTGAACACATCAGAGCATGTTTCTGCACGCTGGGAGTTTCACGGGCTGTACTGAGAGATTTTGCTGTTTCTCTAACAAGACTCAAGGATGTTAGTGGTTTTCTCTCTCTCGCCCCCTTCCTTCCTTCTCCCCTGGCCTCTTCTCCTAGAAAGCTTTCCTAATCCGTAAACTGAGAATAAAGGCCTATATCTGACAAAAAATAGAGAGCCTAACACCCTCTTCTTTTCTCTCCAACTCATCTGCTCACTTTGCTTTCTCTATAGAGTTGCTACAGTGAACGGAAGAAAACACGAAACTTAGAGGCTTATGTAGAATGGTTTAATCGCCTCAGCTACCTGGTCGCTACAGAAATCTGCATGGTGAGAAAATGAATTTTTTCTTTCTCCGAGCTCTCTCTCTTATTTTTTCCTACTTATTTTACATCTGTTGCGCATGTTGGGTAGCTTACCTCTTTCTTTGTTTTCCTATACAGCCTGTAAAGAAGAAGCACCGAGCAAGAATGATTGAGTATTTCATTGATGTAGCTCGGGAATGTTTTAACATTGGCAACTTTAATTCCTTGATGGCGATTATCTGTGAGTGTTTTCTGGAGGACATGTCCTTTATTTTTATAGGTCCTGTGAAACGTGTCCACGGAAAATTTGCAAATAATTCAGTTTTGTTAATAAAACTGTACTCTTTAATCTTGAATTGTTTCAGAACATTCAGAATACTTTAAATATCCAAATTGGCACAAGTATGTGTAATCTTTTTTTAAGTACACAGGAATTCAAGGGATACATTTAGTCAGTTTGTCCCCCTCTGAATATCTATAAAAACTTCTAAGTGAGATAAGGGTTTTAAAAAGGGTTTGGGTGCTTGTGTTTCAAGTATTATAGAATATATGATCTGAGACTAAATTATATGATTCCATCAGTGAGCACAAGAAGTGGCCTGAGAAACTGGGGCATTTTCTGACTGCCCATGCTCTTAGTACTTGTCACCCACAGATTTATTACCCTAGGATACAAATTTTGCTCCTCTTCTGGGTCCTAGGGATTTTAATGCCAGGGACCATGTTTCTTTGCATTTGTTGCATAAACATAGGGCATGGGGTAACACTGTCTTAGTTTTTCCCATTCAGACCTGTTGTCTTGATACAACTGTAAGTAATGACTCTTTCATTTTAAAATATCATAATTTATATGATAAATTAACATGGTTATCCTACACAGGCATTCAGTAATTATTTGAATAAGTATCTGATTCTTCAGAATTAGGATCAATTGAAGTCAGAGAATCTACCAAATTTAATTCAGTAATATTGATGCTAATAAATCCCTCCTCTCACCAATTCTTTGTCCATTTTCTTTGGATATTATTTCCTCTTTGTCTCACCCATAAAAATACTGACCAAGTTTCAGCTCTTTATCAGGCTCACTCCAAGAAAATAGTGATGAGAAAGATCATCTTAATCGGGGACCTGAAAGGTCCACAGTCTAGGTAATAGAAGATTAGTTTCTCCCTTTCACCATTATGAAAATGGCAAGACAAACCATATCACAGGAGAAAGTATTTGTAATGCAATTGGCTGAAAAAAAAACTTGTATTCAGACTCTATAAAGGATCCTACTGCTCAATAATAAGACAACCCAGAGAAAAAAAGGGCTGGTACTTGGGCTTTGCACAAAAGATATACTAATAGATAATAAGTATATGAAAAGATGTTCCACACCGTTAGTCATCAGAGAAATCCAAAATAAAATCATGGTGAAATACCATTGCATACACTGAAATGGCTGAAATTAAGAAACTTTTTTTGCCAGATAACAGTGAGGGTGTAGAACAAGTGTAATTCTCAAACACTGGTGAGAGGATAAAATGGTACTATGACTTTGGAAAACTGGCAGCTTTTTATAAAGTTAAATTGCCTACAGTTAGTAATGAGCCCTTTATGGAGTATAAGTTAGAATGGCTTCTCTTATTTCTCTATTTCAACTTTCCTTTTCCCTTTTTCCATTCTAAATGGGAAGCTGGCATGAATATGAGCCCAGTCTCTCGACTTAAAAAAACGTGGGCCAAAGTGAAGACCGCAAAGTTTGACATTCTCGAGGTATGTGAAGCTGACATTTTGCTGCTAAGTAACATTTTACACCTGAAAAGTGGGATTTTTCTGTGTGATCTTGCCTCTTGATCAGATAGTACTACAGAGAAGAAAATCCATCTCTCTTTACAGACCCAGGGAAAGGAAGGGGAGTAGAATTGAAGGAGGGGAGAATAAATAGGGTTGTAGACTAGTCCTTTGGTAGAGAGGGGTTCACCCATTTGGGCATGAACTGACTGAAGAAATGGTGACCTGTCGGTCACATCACATTGCATGCCAAGGTATAACTTAGGTCCTGAACAGTTGGGAGTTCTACTTCAGTGTGGGCCTGCTAATAACTTCATGTCTTTACAGTGTCCCAGGGGCAAAGTTCCCATCCCTACAAAAATACTCATTTACCATCTTGTCAATAAATTTAGCTAACCTGTGAAAAAGCCCTTCTCATATAATTCTGAGGGTAGTAAGAATTGTACACAAAGGAATGTGTTTGCATAGTACTCATGTCATTATTATCTTGGTGTGCTGGTATATTGAATCTGCTCTTTGAAGATAATGAGAAAGTTCTTTCCTATTTTCCCACCACAAATGGAGAATTATCATTGGATATATTAGATTATGCATTATTCATACTAATAAATTTCTTTTCCTTCTTGTGAGATAGTGTGCTTCACTAATTTGTGAATGATTTGTTACCAAACGCAAAGAACAAGTTCACTACAAAGTATGGGATCACTGTGTATGGATAACAGTCAAGTGGCCCATTAACCTTCACATGAATCCAGGAAATGATTTTTTATGCTGATGTTTGACTCTTTGTTACCAGTTTTAAGCCTAATCTTAACAGCTAACCTGGAAAGAATTTGATCCAGGTTTAACATTATTGAAGCTGACATCAGCTTATATACATAAACCAAAGCTCATGAAAGAACATTTGTGTTCTAACATGTTGTGTGCCTATGTGTCTGTATGAGAGGGGTAAATCATATTCTTAATGAGTTCTCTAACATATTTGCACTTTTTTATGTAGAGCTAAAAGTATGATCTTATAAACTTTCTGTACATGACAAGTAAACAGTTCATACTGTCTTCTTTTTGTTTGCAGCACCAGATGGATCCTTCAAGCAATTTCTACAATTATCGAACTGCTCTTCGTGGGGCAGCACAAAGGTCTCTAACTGCTCATAGCAGCAGAGAGAAGGTATGTGCTTGCATGAGTTTTATTCATGGTAGAGCTGCTATGTGTTTCACTGAAATGCAATGTGAATTGAGCTTCTTTTACCTGCTCAGAGCTAAGAAAGTAATGTACTGTACACATTTTTATCACTTGCTACCTAGGGAAGGGGAGTTCTGAAGGAAGGTTAGACTATAGAAAAGGAAAAATACTTGGTATATAACTTTGTAAATGTATATTACTGTGTTATTATTGAATTATTTAAATTATCTGGTCATGTCTCAGTGGTGTTTCAAGCAATATTTTAAGTCAGATGTTAAGATAACTAATAACATTAAGGAGTAATTGGATTTAATGGAAAAGAGGCATTTAAACTCTGCACAAGGTAGCTGATTTAATGTAACCTTTTCTCTTAAAAAAATTAGCTTACCTCCCATGGTTAAGTCATTTATTCTCAGAAAGTTGGTTAGTTGCTGTAACATTAGGCCTGCTGTTTCTAATTGGATATGTGGGTAACAGGAAAAGACACAGGGATGGTGTCTGAGAAATTAATGATCCTTACTCTATCCAGCTGACCCTTAGACAACTGGTACTATCCTGGATCAACTGTGCTCTTGACTCTAAGGGTCCTTTCTTGGTACATTTCAGTGTCATCTTTCCTTCCACACAAAGGTTAAGTTATTTCAACATTTGGGGAGGTCATGTTATTTGAGAAGTAAATATCTGGTTACAGTAAATGGTCTGGTGATGGTTGCTTGATTAAAACTATTTTCTGTTTAGATTCTATTTATTTTTTAACTTAAACTGTATCTTCAACAAATAAGAGAAAATGAGCATAAAGATCATTTCAGGGTATCTCAATCACTTCCTCCAAAAAGCTTCAGCCTCAGTGATCTAAAATAAAAACAAACACAGTAAGAAGCCCCATCTTTTAAAAATGCTAAATTAAAGATGCTAAGGTGCATCGCAACAAAATGCAAAGTACAATTCTGGTAATGTTTGACAGATACTGTAAATACATTAACTATTTTTTTAAATAAAGAAATGGTCAGAGAGGGGATGAGGCAGAGATAATGGAGTTTACCAGCTTTTAAACTTTACTTGCCCAAATACCAGGACTCCTATGATGAGATGGAGACAACATCTAATTGGAAGATTTTTAAGCTTTGGAAAATCAGCAAATGCATGGGAGGACCTCAGCCTCCTGAAGTGTAAGGATGTGTTAGAGGCCATGTGCAGCCTCCCATTCACCTCTTTGTGTTGAATACTAGAATTCTCTGCATGACCCTCAGGGGGAGTTAGGGAGTGTATCTCCAGAATGGAGTGCAGTTTTGGCTAAAGTCATTCTGGCCTAACCCCAACGAAATGATTGCTAATAGCTTTTTCCAGGAAAAAAAGTCCAAGGCACATTTACCTCGTACATCATTTAATAAATCCTGTCTGCTTTAGTTTTGCTGGTTTTTTTCAACCAGTTCTGTGTGAGCATATGAATTATACTCTCTAGTTCATGAAACAGTGAAATTACCACTGTTTAAAAAAATATACTGTTTCTTTTTCATAATTGGTCTCAATGTCTATGAATGAAAACATTTCTGGATAAAATCCATCTTTTATTCAAGAAAATTGGCATTCCTTTTCCTTTTGTGAAGTGAAGGTGAACTCTCTTTATTCCCAAGTAATTTCCTATTGTAAAGTCTTCATGACAACATGACAATCTTTGATATTCTTTCAAATCTTAAGTTTATAGGCCCAAAGGGGCACATCTCTAGGTACTGTAAAATAGAACAAATCAAATCTGTATTCTATACAAGGGCCCTTAATATGATCCTTAAATAGCTATTTTTTCTATAGATTCTCATGTCTCCAGGTTTTTAGCCATTCTTCATATGATTACATGGTTTTAAATCCTTTTACCATTCCATTTCTTTTCATAGGAACTTGTTCTTGCTTATCAGCATTTATTTCTAGTTGTGGAACTGATAATGCCTTTAAAGTATAGTTGCCTAGTCTCTGAATTATGAATATTTTGAGAGGGAATTAGAAAATATTATTACTTGAGAAGTTCTACTACTAAAGACATCACTGGCAAGACCTCCTAGAAACCAAACTTCTGCAGCCTATATGTTGGCTATGGAAATCCCAAGTCCTTATAATCTGATTGTTACTACATTAGATTTGTATAGGGGCTACAGGTCTGAAAGGAACTATTCATGAGTAAGTAAGAACTTGAAGCCTATGAGCCTTCTTTGTGTCATATGGACATAAGGAACAGAACAGTAAAATATCTTAAGGGAGATTACTTCTAACTCTGTATTCTTGGAAGAGTGATTCAGATAATTAATAGTGGATCAGTCAAGCAATTCTACTTCTGGGTATTTATCTGAAAAAAAAAAACTAATTCAAAAAGATATGTGCACCTCTGTATTCACTGCAGCATAATTTACAGTTTCCAAGATAATGGAAACAACCTAAGTGTCCATTAGTGGAGGAATGGATAAAGAAGATGTGGTGTGTGCATACACACACACACACACACACACACACACTGGAATATTACTCAGCCATGAAAAAAGAATGAAATCTTGTCATTTATGACAACATGGATTGACTTAAGGGCATTATGCTTAGTGAAATATGTCAGACAGAGAAAATCAAATACTGTATGATCTCACTTTTATGTGGACTCTGAATGTATATATAAAGAGAAAGAGAGAGAAATAATGGATCTTATTGGAGATACCATGAATACAAAAATTACATAAGATACAGCCTCTGCCCCCAGCTAGAGGCACATGACATGAACTTATAAAAAGTTTAAGCATCAGTGAGACAATAAATGATCAGCACCACATGCATCTCACAGCCCAGCCCTACAGAACAGAGCACAGAAATAAAGTTCTTGCTTAAAAGCTGCTACACTACACAAATACTGCGTCTTGATTATACTTTATTCCTCATGTCCCTTATGATGATGTATCCTTATTGTCTCTTATGTGAATCGATAATATTTTTCCCCTTGTGAGGGGCTCATTGCTTCTTGGGGAGGAGTGCTTAGTTGAGGTCACCTGTATTATTTATGCCTCAACACAACTCAGTGAGATAGTTAATATTGTTGCCATTTTAAAGTTAAGAAAGTAGTCTTAGCATGTTGGGCTTATACCAGGAGTTGGCAAATTTTTTCTAGTAAGGGCTGTCATAAATATTCTAGGTTTTATAGGCCTTGTGGTCTCTTACAACTGCTCAACGCTGATGTCGGGGCACAAAAGCAGACAAAGACAATACGTAGAGGAAGGAGCATAGGTGTTTTCTAGTAAAGCTCTTTAGCTACTATAATTTGAATTTCATATAGTTTTTATGCTCATGAAATATTCTTTTGATACTTTTCCAGCCATTAAAAAATGCAAAATGTGTGGCGCCTAGGCCATACCAAAACAGGGAGTGGGCCTGGGTTGGCCCACGGGCCACAGTTTTGTAGACTCCTGACTTACATTGCCAGTAAACTGTGGAGCCAGATTTAAACTGAGGTCTAACAGAGTGCAAAGCCTGGCACTTCCTAGTCACATGTGGTCTTTCAAAGAAGAGAGGTTCACATGTGCTTCTGTCAGTGTTGCTGTGGCTGTTTAGTGCTAAAATAATGAAGAAATAGACAGTAACATTTGAAGAAGTAATGAAGGGATTTTTACTAATTCAGTTTAGAGACTTCCACAGACAATGGCAAATGATTAAAAGTTTATTCAAAGGGGTTGTCAAAGCTGAAAATTCACTTTGGCTATTTTCAGAGACCTATGAAACAAAATAATCAAAGATTGGGTTTTTCTTTTAATGACTTTAGAGGAAAATCTGAATCTCTCTGGAAGTGAAAGTTGATACTTAGTATTTTTTGTATGTTTTCCAGAATTCCCATTCATTTAGTATAGATGTACTACATGAAGCATAGCTTAGGGAAACTTCTAGAACCTGCTTTTGGGTAAACAACATGTTCACAATTTTGTTTGGAGCATTATTTGCATTGTAGCAAATTTAGAATCTTCAGAAACATGTTGGCATTTGAGAGAAAGTAGAAGCAACTATGCTGAGCTTTATTCTTTGTTCATTATGGGCTTAGTAGGATTTAGAGTACTTCTTTGAGATTTTTATTTTAGGTTTATTAGTTAAGTACCATCTCATCAAACCAAAGATTAGAGACAGTAAAGTCTTACCAAAGAAGGCTTTGTTTTTTAAACACCCCATTAATTGTAATGTGCACGTGTATATTCCTCCTTCACTGAGGCACATCTCCAACTCTACTGTGCAGGGTGTACTTCAGTGAGTCCCAAGAACAGGTGTGTGCTTGTTCTGTCATACGAGGGCCAGGTTTGCTCCATGGGAAGTTTGCAGCAACTATTGCCTAAAACCCTGAGCTCACACACTGTCTTGAGCAATAAGCCTCAAGGGAAAAATAAAATGTCCATCTGAAAAAAATTCATTTAAAATATAGACAGGTAAATGTTTAACAGTACAGATGCTAGGAGGGAGATGGGCCACACCTTAAAATCTTGGTACCTGCAGTGACAGGCAATCTATTAATATTTTGCTCTAACTAAGGAGTTGCTAAATGAAAAGCAGAAGTTCTTTCAGATATTTTTCCTTTGATTGATAGCTAGAATATTCCAATTGTATTATCTGCTGTTACTTTAAGAAAAGCAGGCATAACTATAGGAGCAACATGAAGCTGCCTCCTGCCTTTTTTCGGCTATTAATTGCATTTGCATGTTAAGCAGAAGTATGTAAGGGAGGAAACTGCTGTCATAGGAGTTTAAAAAAAAGTATCTTAATTCCTTGTAGCCTTTTATGTAATCCAGAGTTAACGTTGCTCATTAATTTCTTGTGTTGTTTGATATGAAGCTAAATGTTTATTTGCCCAAAACAAACCAGAATCTTTTGTTTTCTCTAGATTGTGATACCATTCTTCAGTCTTTTAATCAAAGATATATATTTCCTCAATGAGGGCTGTGCCAACCGCCTTCCAAATGGCCATGTCAACTTTGAGGTAAGGGCAGGCTGCAAAAATCTGAGCACAGATGGTCAAGCTTCACATTGCATCCCAGACCAGGCAGCCGAAGATGCTTCTGAAGTTCTAGAAATGAATTTTCTCTGTCCCTAGTATTTTGTAAGGAAAGGACACTACTAAGTAGAATAAATTCCCTGCACCATTATTATTAATTATCTGGAGGGACTTGAATACATTTTTACCTATATCTACCAAATACCTATACCTAGTTTTTATTAAATTAAGAAAATTATGTAGTTCAAGAGATTAGAAGCCAGAGGGAAAAACACTGAATGGAATTGTCTCTTCCAAGCTCATGATTTTTGATGACTGCCTTTAAATTCTTTTCTAGAAATTTTTGGAACTGGCCAAACAAGTGGGTGAATTCATGACATGGAAACAAGTGGAGTGTCCATTTGAAAGGGACCGGAAGATCTTACAGTATCTGGTCACAGTACCAGTGTTCGGCGAAGATGGTGAGTAGGCCACTCAGCTGGAGCTGCCACCAGGACCTGCAGATATTACAATTAGGGAATTAGTGTATAAATGCTTTGTGTGCTCGGTTCCTCATATAGTATGAGGCCTGTCACCTTCTGCTACACACGCAACTATATGATTTATCCTTAAAATATTTGAGTCAAGCACTCACTGTTCACCCATGAATGATACATTTCTGTGTTTAATCATTCTTTATAATACCAGATCTGCAGAGCTTCAGGCAGTAATGGAAAATTATTGAAGGATTTTCCCCCCTTGTTTAGGCTTGCTTCAATAGAGAGAACAAAGGTGTTTTGTGGTATGTGGATGGATATTCAAGGTAATTTGGGGGTAGGAAAAAACAGTTAACTGCTGCCCCCTGCTGTTTGAAAGAGGTAGTGGAAGGTCTTGACCTGTTAGAACACTGAGGCAGAAACTGATTGTGTAGAGAAAAAACTGACCACAAAAGAGTTCGTAAAAGACTTGGGGATTGATTCTGTTGATCTGTCATATCTTAATATTACAGAGATCAATAGTATTACTAACCAACAATTTCTCATAGCAGACTGATAGTGTTCCTGATAATGACTTAAGAACATTTAAATTAGTATTATGCATTGCAGAGGGGGACTTGTTAACTTCACAAATAGGATTAATAACAAGGTTTTAAATCTTTGGATGAAGATTCTTTTTCATGTAAAATTAGAGAAAAATAGCAGAGGGATGAAAAGATTGGCCTAGAAAATCTGAGTTTTTACCTACTAACAGTTTTTTAAAGGCTACCAGAGAAGTATCCCCACCTGTCCCGCTCTTTGTAAAGAACATAAATGTGAGTGTGTGACAGCACTGTGTGGCTTGGAGTTGTAAGTTTTTTTGCCTCATAAATTATCTTTTAGTTAATTAAATGCCTTTTTGCCCTCGAGGCTCTTGAGGCCCTTGAGTTTTTGTTGAGATGGTCCATCAGGGACAAAGTGATATTCTGCATTCTTAATAAAGCTACAAAGCTTTCCAGTTGTAATTTGATATTTTAGAGGGAGGGCTCTGCTGTAGGGTTGAACAGAGGATGGATGGTGGTGGCTCTGTCAGGAGGAGGCTTCTGTGTTAACACATGCTTACCTTTGGTTGCTTGTAGCTCTCTACTTGGCATCCTATGAGAGTGAAGGACCTGAAAACCACATAGAGAAAGACAGATGGAAGTCCTTAAGGTGGGTCTCTCTACTTTTCATGGCTTTTAGACTTACTTGAAGAAAGCCACATGCTTTCTATAGGAAATCTCTGCCTGCCTGTTCGGGTCTCCTCACACCTTATCTCCTGTGAACTGAATCTTGATGGCTTAGAATCCTCATTGCCATCATTCAGTTTTATTGCCTTTCATTTTTTTTGTGTACTGGCAGATACACAATGCCTTTCTGTCTCCCATTATTTTATGGAATGAGGAAGTAAAATTACCCCATGGTGTGGTAAAAAGAGCACTGACTTGTTTTCTTCATCTAAAAGATAAGAAGTTCATACTATATTTCTGAGTAGTTCCAACAGTAAAATTTTATTTAACCAAAGATAAAAGGGATAGAAGTGCTGGCTAGTTTCATCAGTTTGAGTACGTCACTCATTGGCTGGACTGTGGTCCCCTCTGCGGTTCAAGAGAGGCAAGGAGAGTTGGGGCTCTCCATATCATGCAGAATCATTTCAGATTTAAAAATTTAGTTAATCTACTAGTATTTTCAAATAAATGTATTTTCAAACAAACCAGGGTAGTTAACTTTGTGTTTTACACTTGAGGTATTCTAATAGGCAAAAGCAGCCCAGGATATACTAATAATATCATCAAAATTGCTATATTTGTACTTATATTAAGAGATCTGGGAACGTGTGCCTTTGGTACCAGCGCTGACAAGCTTATTTTCTCCTCTTCCATTTGGAAGCCTTCATCATGCTTGATATTGGACTAGGTTTCTTGAATCAGAGTTTCTAAGGTGTATTTGGTTTTGTATGATTTTGTTTATGCCAAAGGAAAATATAGGCCTATTTTATGAAGGGTGTGTACTCAATCAGGAGGGAGGAGGTACAGAGGCATTGTAATTATTATCCTTAAAACAAGTCATGGTGATACGTAAAGGGTTTGGAGATGTTTCTTTATCTCAGACACAAACATAAAGGAAGTATGGCCGACACCTGGAATCAAGAGGCTGTAACAGGCTTGCTGGGCTGATGCCCAATTCTACTTTCATGAAATTGTGTGCCTGCTGGTGGCATGTTTATGTTAAATTTTTGTATTACTTTGTATTGGTATTAAAGGATATTTACTGTATTCTTTAGTGTGTAGAATATGAGCCTCAGAGTACTCATCTTGCTGGACAAAAGATTTGGGAAGCATTCCTTGTAGTTACCCTTTTTAGATGACCTTCGCCTTTCACCTCCTCTTTGGCCTCCCCACTCCCTGTTTCAGACCCCATGTTGCTCGGCAGTGTGCATGCATCCTTGCTGTGCTCCTGTGTGAGCCCCTGGAGGGCGGACACAGGGCCCTCATGCCTCCACTGCTCTGGACACGGGCTCCCATGGTGTGGACGGATGACACTAGGTCACTGCAGGTGCCAGCTAAGGCATAGTAACCATAGAGAGAATAAAGAAAATAGCCAGTGATCATTCACAAAACCATGTGTGTTCAGTGGGTATGAAGAATAATTGTTCTTGAATGATAGTACCTACCTTTGAAGGCAATAAAATATTTTTACATTAATGCTTTTCCTGTTGGCCCTACAGCCATTCATTCATTCACTTACATTCAGCAGTAGCAGTGACATACACACCTCTGACCTGGAGACACCTTTCTTGTCACTTGCTTGCTATTTAAATGCTTACTTACAATGGACAAGAATGTGAGGGTGTTTGTATTTACTAGGTAAACCAATCTGTGATAGGACAAGTAGTGTCTTAAAGCTTTTTATCATGAATGACCTTTGTTTTTGTTGCAATAGAAAGCCATTCAAGAAACAGGTTTACCTATAAACAAAGCTTTTGCCATCTCCATTAATAGAGATGTCTTTTAATCGACTAGCAGTTCTCCCAAAAAACCAAAAGGACTTCAACACTTAATTTTTTTTTTTAACTATGTAAAATCAAACTTAAAATATAGGAAAGATGAAACCAACGTGAGGCAAGATGTGTTAATCCTAATTCGGATAATCTGCCACATTTGTTCTACTATCGTCTTTTTGTTCCTCAGGTCGAGCCTCTTGGGCAGAGTTTAATGAACGGGATGCTGGCTGCTGCGTCACACAGACCACTGAGGGGCTGGCCTTTGCTTTCTGGCACCTAGTACTACAGCAAATCACGTGGTCCCCACAACAGGCTCACTGGAGAGCAGATGGGCAACTTATTCCCCACAGCTGACAGATTGACTCAGATTTTGTGAGACTGAAATGTTCACTGAAGACACTTGAGAAAGAATCCTGCGAAGATCCCAGCCCTGCGCATGATTCATCTCCTGGAATTTCCACGTGAATCACAGCTCTGCACCTGGACGGAGCTTTCTTTTGTGTGTGTGGTTTTTTTTATTTGGTTGAACATTTGCTGCTAATGGGACTTGCCCAGCTGAGTGCTGGCTCTTAGGAAGCTCCTGTTTCTTTGTTAACTTAAGTGAGAAAGGGAGAGGAGGGAGGGGAAGAGCCCTTCCACTTAGACCCCCAATTTAAGCTCAGTGGAGTTGCCAGGAGGGATAAGCCTGGTGGATGCTGACTGTGAACCCCCGTTTCCCTTAGTGTGTGCTGTGTTGTGAGTTCCTCTCCTCCCTCTTCCTACAAGGTTTTGAGTTGGCTGCTGGTTAGCAAACTCCTTTTTACCCATTAAGTTATTTAATAATGAAGCTCAACACTGTGGTAGGAAAATAGCCACTAGGGAAAAAAAAGCAGAGTTCATTGTTGGACTGCTTAAGTTCTGGAAGAACTTTTTGTTTTCTTTGTCCTTCTGAGCTGTTTACACCTGACCACTGTGTTCTACAGATGTATTTTTCAGTAGTTTTTTGTTACTTAGATTTTCATGACGCCTATTCTTTTTTCTCTTATAAACTTAAGTTAAATGATTTTAAGGGTCTTGGAAAAACCCAGGGCCTAATTACAATTTAATTTTTTTAACAGACTTATTTTTCCTTATCTTTTGGAGTCTGTTGGTGACTAAACATGTGAACAAATAATAAATTGGAAAAGTTACCCCCTCCCTTCCCCCAGTACAGCAGTGAACAAAACTAATGAAAAACATCTTGCTGTTAACTCAAAAGTCGATCTAATCGTGAAATAGTGCACCTTGTTAAACATCTAAATAAGTCTGTAGTTGCTTTGCAAACAGCCATTATATTTATTTACTCTAGGAGAAACTATAGAGTAGTAGCAAACCACGCCAATGAGAAGTGACAAAGCATCGTGTTCAAAACAGGGAAGTATTTGAAAACTTAATGACATGGTTTCAGAACACAGAGCATGTATGTGTGCTGCACGCCATCTCAGCAGACCTAAATGTCTCTAGGTTGTCCCTTTACCGCCATCAATATATTTTACACTCTGCGGCCAGGAGTTGTGGCGTTTTTCATTTCTCTGACGGGTGGGGTGGTTGGGGGTTAGGGGGGCCTGTAGTCGCACTCGTGCAGTTCAAGTGACCGGTTCAATGTGTCTGTTCTTGAGGAAGTGACCTTCAGGGTATATGTGCAGGCATTTATTTTCTAAAAATGAATCATAGTAAGCACTTAATAAACAGCACTTGCTGGGCACTTTCTAAGTGTTTAGCATAGATTACCATCCCCGCTTTTTAGGTGTGGAAACAGGCCTATATTAGTAAGTTGTCCTAGACTGCATAGCTAAACAGAGGCCTGAAGATTTAAACTAGGCCTTCTAATTCTGGAGCCTAAGCTTTAAACCACACTGCCACCCCTTGGAAGTTAACATAACCTCAAACTCGTGGGTAACCTGTGGATCTTGCTTAGCTCACATTTGGAATGTGTCTGTGTGGGGTGGGGCCCAGGCAGTGCTAGTCCTGTGGGTCCTGGACCCAGCTTAAGGGAGCGGGGCCCCCACAGCCCTGCTCTTTCATTGAGAACCACCTCCCTGACCCCCTGGAGTTGTTGCAGTGACAGCAGCAATGTGTGTCTGTCGCTCAGATCACAGACTTTGGGCTGCTGGCCCAATCTGCTGGCCCACATGGTAACAGTGGTTTGAAAAACAATCAAAAGAAGAGTAACATTTCATGATTAGTGAAAATCACACAAAACTCCAAATACAATGTTCATAATAAAGTTTTACTGGAACACAGCCACACTTACTTGATTATGCATTTATTCGTGGCTGCTGCCTGCTAGAGTCTTGTAGTGGCAACAAAGATGGGATGCCCCACAAAGCCTCAAGTGTTCACTCTCGCCCTTTACAGAAAGTTTGCTGACCCCAGACCTAAGTGGTTATTTGTGCGATGAGTTGGTAAAAATGCTATATAAGGTCTGTATTATGGCATCATCAGATACATAAATGTGGGTACTGAAAAAATGCTCCTAAAGTGGTATTAAGCTTAAAAAATGTGATTGCAAGACTATTCAAACAAAAAGTTTTCACAGAAAGGGTTACCCTTCTCATACATAGCCTCTTGTTTTAATGTCCAGATGAGCCAGAAGTTTAAACTGTGTACTAGTTTATCTGAGGAGGTCGCCTACTCTTCTCCTCTTTGTGCCATGCCTGTTTTTGGACTCCCCAGCAGGCTAGAGATGCATTTGTAATTTATGTGGCTGGATGGATGCCTGGGTAATGACAAGCGTAAACAGCACCAGGCCATGGCAGCCAGCGGATTTTGATTCGGGATGTGGTCTGTCTGGGCACGCCACGCGTTTCCAAGAAGCAGGCTTTGAGCTGAAGCTTGGAGGGCGCCTCAGAACTACCTAGCTTGGTGGGAAAAGGAGTGCACCCTTCACTCCTAGTGCCCCAGTTTTGGAGGAGACAGGCCCTGGGAGCCCTGCCTTCATCTGACATCGCTGGAAATGGGCTGTTTTGCCTTGGTTTTCCCAGGTTTTCAGCTTTCCCTCTCCACTTGACCTGCTCTGGCCATATTCCCTCAGCCGTCCTGTCCTGTCTTTCTAGTACACTCACTTCGTTCTGCGCCTTCTTTCTCTAACTGCTGCCCGGATGCCTTCTGCACTTAGAATCTCACAAAAGCCCATCCCACTGGTGGAAGTTGAGTTGTGGAACCATATAGGAATGTGGAACTGTAGATTATTAACATGCTGGACGACCTGCTTGGGTGTGTTTGTTTACCTATAGCCTGTCTCAACAAAAGACAGTACCTGCCTCTGTGCCAGGCGTGTTTTACTCTTCCATGGAGAGTGCATGGGAGGGGGGGGGGTACAAAAGAGGGTTTTGCTAATTTTCTTTCAGAGCTAAAGGTTCAAAGGAATTTCTGAATTTGTTTCCTGGAAAACAATGTGGTTAGTTACCTGAAACTACTACCTAAACATCCAAAACTCAAAGATACTCTGATGGCAGCTCTATTAGCTTTACCTTTAAGACATTTTAAAAGGAAGGACTTTTGTCAGATTTGGGCTTTCTTTTCATTTGGTTTTAAGAGAAAATGGGGGCACTTCCTGCGTAAGTCAAGCCCAGGCTTTTTTCTGAGTTTGAATGATTAGAAAATTGCCTCAGTCCTCTGCTTTACCTAATCAAGATTCCTGATTCTGCTCAATGCTAACCAAAGATTAGGGTCCTCTTTTTCAAAATCAGCAAATCAGGCTGGCTCCATGCAAAACAGACTACTCCTTTATCCTGTACTTAAGAATCAACTCCTCTGAAAGGGTGCTTTTCTTTTTTTTTTTTTTTATCTCATGCAATGAGGAAATTCTCAGGTAGCCAATTCCCTTTTTAGTGCTAGCAGCTGTCAGGAGACTTCGGTCCTACTCTGCAAGTCTGAAACCCCTCTTCCTTCTTCTAATAAGAGATGAACCATCCAAACGTGTGTAATCACATTCTGGACAGTATGAGGCATCTGTCTTAGAAGATTGCTAACTGTTAGCATATGAAGTTTAAATGTGCCCCAAATTTTAGGATTTCTAGGTAATATTTTGTAGATCACAATTTAGGGAGTTAAAGAGAAAGAAGGAAACTGATATTTCTTTGAATAAAGAAGAAAATTGCATATTCCTTGAAGGGTGCCAAGCCAGTGGGTTTTCTACGGTGAAACAGTTTGCTTGCTTTCCCTCTTTCCACCTACGCTGCTTGGAGAAAATAAAAGCATGAAATCATCTTTCTCTGGATGAATCATCGTAGGAAAGTAAGTTCAGCAAAATGTGTTACCATCTTGGCTCAGACATGGCAGTTGGAGGACCGGGGGCATTGTTAAATTGTTTGCCATGTGATTATGAATCTTCATAAGGCAGGTGAGCTGTGTAGGGGGTTACTGTGTGCTCACTGAATCCATGTTGGGGGCATGAGCATGCCAATTATCAGTCTGGTTATCAGGGACTCACAGGTTTTTGCTTTATTTGAGCTGAATCTTAAATGTATCTCCAACACATCTGGATTTTGAAAATGAGTATAAATTTAAGTGTGATGCATTCTTATGGATGGCACTATCCCCAGAGATCAGCAGAGGAAATCCAAGGTACTGGGGTTTTTCTTTAATTATAGTTAGCAATTTGATTATTAACACTGCCCTGCATTTATTAGTACTAATAATCATGATAAATATTGTTTAGGGTTATGTGATAAACTTAAAATACACTTTGAGAACACTGGATGAATAATATTAGAATTAAGTCCTAAACTTCACTTTCCCCAGATTCCTGGGACTTCGGGGAAATCTCCCCACCTTTTTGATCCTCAGTGTCCTCATCTGGAAGTAATGGGTCTGGACTAATTGATGTGGAATAGCCATTCTGGGTCTAGGGGTCCATGGCTTAGGAAAAACTGCCAGACTGAAAAGTGAATTGGCAAGTAAATACAGCCTTCTGCGTTTGTGCCTAACCCCTTTTTCTTCCCTGACTTTTTTTTGTGTTTTGTTTCATTGTGTTTGAAGAGGGAAAAGATAAGAGACTAACTGCTATTCTATAAGAGACAAAGAATGATAAGTGCTTGATTAACCCTCCTGGTTGCACACCACACCATGGTATAGAGTTCTTTATAGTAGAGTGATTGTTACCCGGACTAGCAACCAGAAAAAAACCTTTGTGCAAGACCAGTCGCATGATTTCAAAGGTGCTAGATCAGGAAAATGTAGCTTCTAAATAGCTTTGTTGTGTGAACTACATCTTTAATAGCTGTTGTAATTGTGCTTGTTTATATAGATAAAATCACATATAAAGTGCCTGTTTGCACCTGGTCATTTATATGAGTCACTATTTAGCTTAAATGACTAAGACTTACCCAAGGGATGACCAGAGTCCATCTCCGCACTTCGTCAACTTTCATTTCTTAGGCCAGAGAGGAGACCACCTCTAAAGGCTGCCCAGCTAGTGTAAGTTGCAGAATTGGACAGACCTCTTAGAGGAAGTGCTGCACCGAAGGAAACCAGAAAGTCCCTTGAAGACAGATACCTTCTTTCCTTGGACTATAAATGGTCCATGAAGCCTAATCCAGGAAAACCTCTGCAAAAGAGAATAGTTCAAAGGAAGAAAAAGGCAAACAAGGACTCAGAAGAGGGAGAAAAATGTAGAGGGATATGTAAATACAAAGCTTTCGGCAAGTAGAAGTGCTGAAGAGGAGATGTGACATTAGCAGTGTCAGAACCTCTAAAACACTCAGACTTTTAAAATCTAATAAAATAATAAAACTAGGAAATATGTTCTCTTGGGAAATTATAAACTATTTGCTATTAAAATAGTTATTAGGTAAATGAATAGAGCTAGGTAACTAAGAGAATTATTTTTAATTATAGTAAGTTACTGAACTCACTCCATAAAGTAACTTTTATGAAATGCTTGAAAACAGGCATCATCAACCCCTTTCTACCTATTCAAAAATTAACAAGGCCTTTGATTGGTCCAGATGGCAGTATAGAAAAGAGCCTGAGCTCACCTCCTCCCATGTACACACTGAATCTACACCTACACACAGAGTAATTCATTTTGAGGAAGAATTGAAGCCTGGTGAACATCTACACAATAAAGTATAAAAAGACCCTATAAAAAATGGCAGGAGAGACAGAGGCCTGGTAATGGAGGGAGCCCCAACCCAACACAGTCCTGCAGCAGGGAGGGATCACAGAGCTACTGGAGCACAGATTGACCAGACCTGGGCACACAAGAAAAGCCACCAGTTGGCTTTTTTTTAAAAAGAGACCACAACTATAATTGAAGGAAGAAGTAAAATTGTCAATATTTATGGATGATGTGATAGAAAACCCTAAAGAATCCACAAAAAACCTATGAGTGTTAATAAATGAATTCAGTAAAGTCACAGGATACAAAATCAATATACCGAAATCTGTTGAATTTCTACATACAAATAATGAACTAATTGAGAAATTAAGAAAACAATTCCACTTACAGCATCGAAGAGAATAAATTCCCTAGGGATAAATTTAACCAAGGAGGTGAAAGACTTGTAGTTTGAAAACTTTAAGACACTGATGAAAGAAATTGAAGACAACACAAAAAATTGGAAAGTTATTCCATCCTCGTGAACATAAAGAATTAATATTGTCAAAAGGCCATATTGTCCAAAGCAGTCTACAGATTCATTGCAATCCCTATCAACAAACCAATGGTATTTTTTACTCAACTAGAACAAGTAATCCTAAAATTTGTATGGAAACACAATAAAACCTATATAGCCCAAGCAGTCTTGAAAAAAAACAAATCACCCTGATTTCAAATTATACTACAAAGCTACAGTAATCAGAACAGTATGGATTTGGCACAAGAAAAGATATTTAGACAAATGGAACAGAACAGAGAGTCCAGAAACAAACATATGTCCATATGTTATATGTCAATTAATACATGAAAAAGGAGGTAAGATATATAATGGGGAAAGAAAGTATTTTCCATAAATGGTATTGGGAAAACTACAGCTACATGCAAAAGAATGGAACTTGATCACTGTCTAATAACACATAAAAATAAACTTAAAATGGATTAAAGACTTAAATATAAGACAGGAAACCATAAAACTCCTAGAAAAAAACATGAACAGTAAAATCTTAAATATTAGCATTAGTAAATTTTTTCTGGCTACATCTCCCCAGGCAAGGGAAACAAAACCAAGTGGTACTATATCAAATGAAAAACCTTCTGCACAGAAGAGGAAACCATCAGCAAAACAAAAAGGCAATCTACTGTATGAAAGAATATATTTGCAAATGATATGTTCGATAGGGGCTAATATCCAAAATGTATAAAGAACTCATATACTCAACACCAAAAAAACAAAATAATTTGATTAAAAAATGGGCAGAGGACCTGAATAGACATTTTTCCGAAGAAAACATACAGATGGCCAAGAAACACATGAAAAGATGCCCAGCATCACTAATCATCAGGGAAATGCAAATCAAAATCACAATGACATCATCTCACACTAGTCAGAATAGCTACTATCCAAAAGACAAGAAATAACAAGCATTGGTGAGGATGTGGAGGAAAGGGAACCCTCCTACACTGTTGGTGGGAATGTAAATTGGTGTACCATTATGGATGGCAATATGGAGGTTCCTCAAAAAATTAAAAATTGAAATACATGACCCAGCAATTCCACTTCCTGGAATTTACCTGAAGAAAACAAAATCACTAATCTGAAGAGACATATACACTCTATGTTTACTGCATTATTTACAATAGCCAAAATATGGAAACGACTTAAATGTCCATCAATAGATGAACAGATAAAGAAGTGGTTTGTGTATGTATATATGTACAATGGAATAATACTCAGCCATAAAAAAGGAGGAAATCTTGCCATTTGCAACAACATGGGTGGACTAGAGGATATCAAGCTAAGTGAAATAAGTTCGACAGAGAAAGATAAATACCATATGATTTCACTTATATGTAGAGTCTAAAAAACAAAACTGAAATGGACTCATAAGCACAGAGAACAGACCAGTAGTTGCCGTAGGGGAAAGGGGTTGGAGATAAGTGAAATAGGTGAAGGGGTAAAAAATTAAGGAGAATGTTTGATAATCTTGATCTGGGTGATGGTTACATGAATTGTATACACATTTCAAAATTCATTGAGCTGTACACTAAGATTTGTGTACTAATTTGTATGTACCTCAATGTAAAATAATTTAAATTGTTTTAATTTAAAAAAATTAACAAGGCCTTTGTTCAGGGGGAAGAGGAACTGGCTGGAGTGCTTGCTCTCTTAGCCAATTCAGACTCAGACAGGAAGTAAGGATAACCCACATGGTTTTTAGGTGCCTCCCCACAAGGATCAAGAATTGTAAAATGCTTTTCCTTTAAAGTATTCTCTTGGCTTACAGATAAATCCAGCCCTGCTGTGATGGCCAGGTACACAGTGAAGCAAATGGGCTCCCTTAGCTCTGCCCTTAATTTCATAAGGAGGTGAGGGTGCAGGCCTATTACCAAGATACTCTTACAAATAGAACTTCCTATTTCAGAGAGTTCAGAGTATGGTGCCAACAGTTCTCAGGTTTTCCTCCTCGAGTTATTTTTTAAGTGCATAATCTGTCCATCTGGAACAAGCCTGAAGGGAGTTTTACTCGGTCCTCATCCAGCTCCAGGTGCAGGCTGTGGGTCTTTGATTCCCAGACTCTTTCTCCTCGAAGGAACTAAGTTCTCTCAAAGATGGAAGGAATGAGGAAGACAGGTCTATTACTGTTAAGACCGGCCACCTCTTCAGCACAATTCCCAGTTGTTGATCTACAGAGTATCTTTTTTTTCTGCCTTAACAAAGAGTCCTGTCAATTATCCTTGCTTGGGATGGGCCTGGGCCCCAGAAGGTCAGCAGTCACATACCCCTGAGAATCAGGGAATGAAGGGCAGAAATTCAGCCTTACCAAAATCAGACAACATGTTTTCCCAAACAAGTTAGTAAACTCCCAGAATCAACACGCTCTATGTCTTGGAGCTTCCCCTCATTCCTCCCTCCAAATCAAGATAGCGTTTCTTCAGGGTCCACTGATCTTGGCTAGCAATTTGAAGGATAGCATTTGTCAATCTAATTCATACTATTTTGTGATTGAGAATCATTTCATGTCAGCTTTCTAGCTAGTAGAGTTTTCAGGCATATAGTAAAGTGAGATTTAAGAACTCAGGCAGCGAGGGGAGAAATGTGGATGGGAGGACTTTGTGAAGACATAAGAGCTTCAAAAGTTTTACCAAGCCATCGATTCATCTCCATCAAGTTGGTTGGTGAGTGGCCTGGGACCAGAACCATGATCCAGGACTGCTTCCTGGCACTAAGAAGATTCCCTCCATAGCAGGCCAGCCTCCTGGGACTCTGTCCAGGTCCACATGTCAGCAATTCATGGTGTCTTTGGTTATTCCAGTACTTTTGAATTCAAAGATTCCCTGCTTATCAAAAAAAAAGCATCATGTGAGATTTACTGAGTACCTAAGTATACTACACACTATGCAAAGTGCCAGAGAAACTGAGGTGTGAGTAGACCCAGCAGCTACCAGAAGGAGCTCTCCTCCAGAGGAAATCACCCTTTCAGTGCTAAAGGTCTTGGCAGTCACTCTCTCCTTGATACTCTAATGGAATCCTCTATTCTTAGCTAATCAGCTTAGAAGATCAGAGAACTTTTTGTGACAGATGCAAACCCAAGATTTTGTGAATGTGTGCCTGGGGAACTTGTGCACGTCAGTACAGGGCCCGGGAGCCATGGACCAGTTTGTTCTGTGCTGGCAGAGGAAGGTGACTGGGAACTGAAATCCAGCCAGCCCCCTCTCACCACCCTGTGTATGGAGCCTCACCAGGCAGCCTCTGAAACCACAGCCTTCTAATTAAAAAGCCAAAAGTCATTTCCTGTCCTGTTACTCACTGTATTGTTAAAATTCATTACCACTTTCTGTGCTGTCTCCTCTAAGACAATGAAGTCCCCAGTTGTTTTTGTAAGACCCTTGGAGCCAGCAGCAGGCTGGGCCAGTCTGGTTGAGCCCACCGACCCTCACTGAGCCCGTGCAGAAACAGTTCCAGATGATGTAAAGTTACCTCTTCTTCATTATCCTGTTCAAAGCTTGGCTGGTTTTGAACACACAGTGTAGGTGGTCACATGTTCAGATGCTCTGCAGCAGCAGGAGGAAAGTCCTGTCCTAACTGTTAATGTTACCAGCCTGGCTAAGTCCCCACAAGGCCCTGCTGAATATGCATAAGCCTCCCACATAGATTCTGTACTCCATCTGAGGTCAGGGAGAAAGATTTGAGCCCTTGTCTCCTTTTTGGCATCCTGACAATAAAACTTTATGGAAAAGACTGGTGCCTAAGTGGTTGATTTTCTGACACTCGCAGGTAAATGAGCCCCACTTGGCTCTCTAACACTTCCACCGGGAGGAAGGGATGCTTTACGGTAATTCGTCCTTCTTGACAAGGCTCCTTTTCCTAGTTGGCACAGAGGCTCTTGATATGCTGGCAGCAGCTGCTGCAAAAGAACAAACAAAACACTCTACTCAAAGAACCACCTTGTGTTTATTATGGCTGAGTTAGGGTTTCAGCTGAGGCTTGAGAGGTAGTCAGGATAGAGATGGAAAAAAGATTTGGGCTCTGTGCTGAGCAACAGCACTTTATCCTAAGGGCCTGTGTGGAGCCACGGACAGATTTTTAGCAGTGAGATGACAAGGTCAGAGGTGCGTTTGAGCACGACAGCCCTGGCTGCTCAGTGGAGCATAAGGTGGAAGGTGAGGGGAGGTGGTGATCATGAGAATAACTTAGAGGGCCTGGGTAGGAGATTCTTGTCTTAGATCAGACAATAAATTAGGAAGGCCTGAGCCAAAACAGGGTGGGATGGAGAGGAGGAAATGGATTTGTAAAATGTTAAGAAGGCAGAGATACAAGCCTGGGTGGAGGTGACCAAAAGTGTGAGCACCCTTGTGGACGGAGAGGAACTGAGGCCAGGGAGTAGCAGCTGTATGTAGGTCTGTGTTAGGGGTTGAATTCTGTCCCCCAAGAAAGATATATTGGAGTCCTCATATCGAGAATTAGTACCTAGGTACTTGTCCTAGTGGTAGCACCGCAGAATATGACCTTGTTTGGAGAGGGAGTCTTTACAGAGATAGCCAACTTAAAGTGAAGTTATTACCATGGACACTAAAACAGTTTGCTTAGTACCCTTAAAAAGGGGGAAAATTGATCACAGAGATGGACATGCATGCAAAGAGAACACCGTGTGGATGCCATATGCTGCCACAAGCCTAGGAACTCCCAGAAGTCAGGAGAGAGGCTGGGAACAGATCCTTCCACAGTGTCTTCAGAGGGAGCATAGCCCTGAGATCTACACCTCAGACTTCTAGGCTCCAGAACTCAGAGATGATTCATATCTGTTGTTGAAGCCACTCAGTCTGTGTACTTTGTTACAGCTGCCCTAGCAAACTAACAGTGTCTCTCTTTTATGATTATTTATTAGTCAAAGTCTGCCATCAGTTAAATCTCTCTAATAGGAGGTTTGTAAAGGAATCAGGTAATATTCCCTACACTTTATCTTGAACTCCACATTATGATCTTTCCATTTTATTATCAAACATCCTTTTTGATGCCATATTTCATTTATCTATTACCTTCAACTGGATCATATCTTAATCAATCTAAAATAAGTAGGGAACTTTATAAATCAGTGAATGCAATTAAATACATATCATGGTGTGGGTAAAATTGCAGTATTTCCAGAATCTTTCCCCTGGCCTTAATGCATCTTCATACCAAAAGGTGTTCGCAAGGGGTGGAGAGAGGTAGTCCATCTCCATGTCAGTAAGGTGCTTGTAAGGGGCAGGAGAAGAGTGAGTGGGCATCTGGACTGGAGAGGTATTTTTTTTTGTCTTCTTCCCAGCCAGGACAGGGAGAGACTCGAGCGAACAGGAGTAGACGACTTCTTGTAAGCAATAAATGGGTTTCTCCCACTTTAGTTTTCCCCTTTACTGATTTCAGCTTCAAAGTTTTATTTGCCCCTGGCTGAGAACACATTTTCCCCACTGAGTTACACATGGAAAGTGATGTGATCTGGGCCTGAAGCCCAACCCGTGGATTATCTGGACCAAATGGTAGACTCAGAAAGGACTCTGGAAAAAATAATGTGTACCCTCATTTCACAGATGCATACACTAAAAGGTCCAGAGAATTATGTGACCTTGGGCTAGTGATTTAACAAACTGGTGACAGGGCTGGAAGTTAAGAATTAATCTCTTGACCTATAGTCAGTTATTTCTCCTTACAATGCTGGTTCAGTGCTGAATTTCTCTTTGAATTGAATTGTTCTGATGCTACCCCTGGTTTTGCAACATAGGTGTTATGCATCAAATGATCTGACATTGTCCATCTTGATGCAATAAAAATAAATAGCAGTCTACATAGAGAGGAGTAAGCACAAAGTAAATGTAAAGAGAAAAGGAAATTTTTTTTTTTATCAAAGTATCTCACTGCTTCTCAATCTCCTTTGCTGATTGCTTCTTGATTTCAAAACACGGAATTACCCCAGGGTTCAGGGATTTTCTTTATTTACATTCACTTCACAGGTGACTTCATGCAGTCCTGTTGCTTTAAAGTTTTCTACCACCTGGCAAATTTTCCATTTACAGTTCTAGGTCTTCTTCTGGAAGCTGTATTTACCTTGAAACTTACAAACTTAAACTTTAGGTCCCCTCACTTGTACAAACCCTACTGAGACTTTACCTAATTTTTTATTGCATCTTAAATTCTTTATCTTAAAGAAGCATCCCTTACAATTATGCAAACTCTAGGTTGCACAAGCCTGAATGCACTCCTTACTGTCACTGTACTTTAGATTTATACACCTCTGCTTGAATGGCTGCGTCCAAAAAACAAAAAACAAACTCCTGATTTTTCCATCAGTGGTAGTCACTGGTGCTAGTCACCGAAAATTTCCATCGCTGATTTCCAGTTACTTAGTAGAACTGCACTTCCCATCCTCCTCTTTGAAGTTAGGCAGTGCTGATTGCTTTGTCTGATAAAATGTGGGTGGAAGTGATTTCACTTCCCAGAAGGAGCTCTGGAAGCGAGAATCCAATTCACTGTTTTCCCTTCTGGCCGCTGTGATGATGGAAGAGTGTCAAGATGAAGCCTCAGCCCCCTGTGTCCCTGCGTGAAGACTCTGAGCAGAGCTCCCTGACAACCAGCAGCAGACACGTACTATGACTGTGAATGAGATTTCTGTGCGTTAAAGCACTGAAACTTGGGGAGTTTGTTTCCACGCCATAACCTAACTTATCCTGATTGATGTATTTCTCAAATCTGTGTCTCTTCCCATCTTTTTGCCTCAGTAAACACCAGTCCAGTCCTTTAGGTTGCTAATGCCAGGATTTGAGCCTCATCCTTGGTTCCTCTTTCCTTCACTGTGCATCAGTAGTCCTGCAGACTTCACCTTCAAATATACCTAGAAACTACTTCTCACCACTTCCACCATGTCAAGACACCATCATATTTTGCTGGATTATTTCGCCAGTTTCCCAAACGCTTGCCTTTTTGTGGCCTATGTGCCACGTATCAGCTAGGATGGTGGTTTAGAACACAAGCCTGCTTGTGCTGCTCATCCTGTTGGGTGGGGGTCAAGTTTGTTCTTCTCAGTTCTTGTCCCCGTGAAAACAAAGAATTGAAAGGCAGAGACACAATTGTGAAGCAGAGTGAAATGTTTATTTGAATACACTCCAGGGGAGGGGTGGGCCAGATTCAAGGTAGACAAAGGCCCCGAACTTTATGGGAGGGTCTATTTATCATATCCTAGCTGGGAGGTGCTCTTTGATTCATAGGCTGAGGTGATTTGATTGACAGTTCTAGTTATACACCCATTCTTCTTGGTGCGCGTATCTTTTCCCAAAATGCGCATAGAAAAGCCCACAGAGGATGGCGGGAGGAGAAAAACTGCTACTTTGTTTTAATGCAGTTATGATAAGGGGTGGTTTAGGTGGTTCCTAGTTTTGTTTGTTCTGCACTGTGATATGGTTGGGACCTGTTTGGCCTGGTCTGGTAGGCAAGGAAGTCATCTCCCTGAAAAGCCTTTGTTGTCTTAAGGTGAGACCCCCTAACTGGGCAGTTTTTGGTGGTTTAGAACACAAGCATATTTCTCATATTTGTAACAAATTTGTTTGTCACAAATTCTCAAACAAGTAACATTTTTCTCTGAATTTTGTGAGTCACTCTAGCAAGTTAATCAAACCCAACAAGGTCATGGGAACCTCCAGTCTGTCGCCTGCTGGTCAAACAACCTGGACTTGCAGTTGGCACCTGAAGCAGCAGAGGTAGGTATTCTTCTAGGACTGAGCCCATAACCTGTGGGATCTGACCCAGAATTCAGCTGAATTGCAGGACATCCAGATGGTGCTGGAGAATTGCCTGGTGGTGTGGCAAACCCCTCCCTCCACATGCTGGAATTGGTGATCAGAATTGTTTCCACTAAATCAGCAAACCCCTCCCCCAAATTTCCATTAGTTTGTAGTAACATGTACGGAAGTTGCTTCTGTGTTCTAGGTTCTCTGTTAAACTCTCGAAAGAAGTAAACTCATAACGATCCCATGAAATAGAAACCAGTATTATTCTTACTTAAGGAGCAGAGAAATGGTGACAGAGAGATGTTAGAAACTTGTTTAACAGCACAAAACTGTAAGTGGCACAACTCAGATTATCTGTATCAGATTTCAAAACTCATGCTCTTAACTGCTATGTAATTTTCTCCATAGATTAGGAAGATTCCAAAGACAAATGAAAGTAGATTTTGGCAATTTTAAAAATAAGTGTTTTTATGTCATCCTATTGGCAAACAAATTCAAACTGGATCACAGCACAGGAGAATTCATAGCTCTCTGAACAACAGTTCCCACAAAGTGTAGATAAATTTCAGTATCCACCTGGTTATACGTTTGTAATGGAATGACCACATTCTGATGCTGTCCTAGTCTTGCATTCATTTTTATTACTGACCAACATGAAGAGTGAAAATTTCACAAAATTGATGTGGCAGCAGTATTCAAAATTTTTTGCTACAGTAGTGAATTAAATCAGAAGAAGCTTGACAGACTGAAGTTAGGTTCAGAACTCACTCTGGTAAATTCAGGTTGAAGAAAATGGGTTTTATAAAAGTTCATATAAATAACCCTAGTGATTTTACATGACCCCACTTTCCATTGAACCAACAGTATGACCTTACACAGGTGTTTTCAGCAGCCATGTCAATCTCATTAAGACAAATCCTGTATCACATGAAGGAAGGCTAGATGTCTATAGTCAATAGGGCTGCTAAAACATATCTGGCTTTATTTTGTCATACTGTTTTGTCATTGTTTTTAGTTCTGAGTGCCAGGCTTTAAAAGGGACATTGACAAACTCAGGAGCACCAAGAAGGCAGTGATAAGGATAGTGAAGTTTTAGGAATCAAAGCCATGTGAGACTTTGGCTAGACCAAGTTGTTAAGCCTAAAGGGAAGTTTTGGTGAGAAATAACTACTGTAAAAGGGAATAATTAAGGCTAAAAAATGAATATTACCAAGAGACAGATTTTAAGTTAATGTAAAGAATTTTCTAATCAACAAATATGTCCTGTGTCCTTAATGTTTATAGGGGATATTCCAGTGGATAGTAATATAACCCATACCCCTGTCTTCAAGGTGCTCACTGACTAGTAAGAGAGACAGTTTGCTGATTTAGAAATGTTGACCAGCTTAAATGCAACTTAATGTTGCCATTGAAATCAGCAGCACAGAGGAAGGAGTAAGTGGTGAGGAACACTTCACAGAAATGATACTTAAGCATAACTTGGAAGCTTAGGTATGAGTTTTGCAGTGGGTATGTACTAGGAAGTGCCCCAAGGAGAAACCAGTAAGGGAGTTAGAGACATCACATAAGGAGGGAAAGAAGCCAAGCATGTGTGCAATTTCAGGTGAAGTCCTAGATTCAGCTTGATCTCCATGGGAATCCCATGGGGAGCTCGGAGCATTAATTACACCTCAGAGTTTGAAGCAAAGGAGCTGAGCTTTTGAACTTCCTCGCCAGTCTGTCACTGGTCACGGGCTATGTGGCTGGGAGAGCAGGGAATGGGTATAAACCCCCAGACATGTCAGTATTGGGTTATGCAGCTCCAACGCAATCCTCCAAGGGTCATGGGGGCTGGGTGTGTGTGAGCCATGGCAGAAGCTGGAGGAAGTGTGCAAGATATGTTAAATGGTTACATGTGGTTAAGAGGATCTGTTTCCACACTGACAGTGTCCTGTCCTCTGTCAGAGACTTGGAAGGGAGGGCTTTCTAGCAAAACTAGCTCAGTGAACGTGTGACAAATGATGTGTGCTTAGAGGAATAGATAGAGTATCATTCAACATAAAGAGTCAATAGATCATAAGGAGGAAAAGGTCTAAAGAGCTAGAGAGGTAGACTTTTGTGGTACAAAGGTGTGGGTAAAATTGCAGTATTTCCAGAATCTCTTGCCTGGCCTTAATCCATCTCCATATCTATAGTTAATTACATGGGCAAACGAGGGCATATCTGGACTAGAGAGGTTGGGTGGGGGCTCTTCTTCTGCTGCAGGGTTGTGAGAGATGCAGGACAACTGCCTGTAAGAAATAAATGGGTTTCTTCCACTTTATTTCTCCCTTTGACTGATTTCGGTTTCAAAGGTACTTTGGCCCAGGATTTTCCCCCAGAGTTACATAAGGGAAAAAAATTTAGCAGGCTAGCTCAAGAGTGGCAAGAATCTAAGAAAATCTAAGAAAAAGAGCCCCAGTATATTGACCCTTCAACTTCACGGAGGCTTATTCTGAAGATAATTCAAGATTCAGGGGTGCTCTGGGACCTCATAGGCAGGAGTTAGTGGATTTTTACTTCAGTTCTCTGACAGATTTCATTACCTTTCCTGATTCAAACTCCAAGTTTGGGAATTCCTTGGCTAGTTAAACATCACTAACCTTGCCTGAGCAGAACTGTTTGTATCACCACACTTCTTAATATGTTATAAAGAAATCAAGGGAGCCAATGAAGACTTTTGGAGTCATAATCAGACTGAGTGGTGAAAAATGTCACTCTGGCAACAGCAAGAAAGGAGGACGAATGGCAGGATGAGGTGGGGGATAATGAGACAATTCAGGCACAGGTGAAACATGGTGGCAACCTGTACCAAGAGGGGAGCATGGAGAGAGAGGACTGGATCGTGAGTACTTAGCAGTTAGAATGTACAAGTACTGATGATTAATTGGCTTGCTGGAAAAGAAACCTGTGGAGCTGCTAACTGCAGCCACCTCTGAGGTCATGGCCTCCAGAGTGGCCTGGGTTCACGATGCTTCCCTCTCTCTATGATTATTCAGCCTTCACTTTTAAAACTTCACTTTCAAAACTCCTTTCCCTGTCACTCCTGTGTATGCCTAGCTGACAATCTTGCCTCCTGAATCACCAAGAAAATTGAGGTGACAGAAGAAAACAACCCAACTTCCAAATTCCTCAACCTACTGCACACCCACATTTCCAACTGTCCACGTCCATCCCAATATGACCACTTGCCAGGGCTCTTGGGAGGATTGTCCCTTCCTGCCCAATGCTTCCTCCCATGATTTCTATCCCATCTTCTCCATTCTCTCTGAATCTTGCTGCATTTCCTTTTACAAAAGATCATTGTCCCTGCTATAAAGTTTCAGTATTTTGAGGACAAAGTCATTAAGTGTATTATAATACTTTTGAGAGGCATATTTTCAAAGTTTCTATTATGGGTACAGCTAGCAAATAGTCAACCCTTCAGAAACAGTTTGGACATTTTATACAAATAAAGAGGCTGATAATGAAGTTTCTTTGTTTCTGATTCCAACTTTGGGACTGTTTGAAAAGGGTTCACTCTCCCCTCAGTCTGCACATACTTTTCTTCTGGGTAACTCGGGTATTTTACCTGACACAATACATTGTCAGTGAGGTGCTCCTGCGGCCCAAAGAGATGGAAATACTGGAAGAAGATCAGAGAATAAGGAGAGACAAGACTGAGGGGGTGGAAGGGATTCGTTTATGTGGCAGCATGAAAGCAGAACTAACTAAGCAATGACTAATGATATAACTGTCCAAAAACACCAAGTGTGTATGAGATGCAGGCCAAGAAGGCATTGCCTCATTTAGCACAAAGGTACAACCTGAGCAGTATCCCGGCAGACAAAAGAAATAGCATGTCCTGAATTACAGTCATGGAAAAATAAAGTGGGGATTGAAATGATTTCATCAAGACTGTTTCTTTTCTCTGAGGACGACTTCTATTCAGTTCTCCCTTTAGCACTTCAAGTACTCAAGGAGCTATGAAGAAGCCGCTTCTTCACTTTTCCCCATTCCCACCTCAGGGGGCCCAGCCTCTAGCCGGCCTTTTGTTTCCTGAGTGGCTTTCCTCGATTCTCTCTGTTGTTTCTCTCCAATAATGTTCAGCAAAGCAATTATTGCTGAAAATGCCAAAGCAATAGCATCTTGATGCATCATTTACCTCATCTCAGGAAAAGCGAACTCCATGGACATTGCATGCAAGCCAGCTGTTCTCCTGGAGGCACACCAGCCTAGAGAGATGCAGGTTCAGGCTGGGCCACCACTGGTGTAAGCGTGCAGGAGTTGTCACGGACTCAAGTCAGCACGCTGCACACAGGACTCTCCCGGGGCTCCCTGATGCTCCCTTTCTTCTGTGGGGCACTGGCCACCCCGGCTATCATCATCTTCCTGGATCGCCAGGGCCAGTGGTAGGCCCCTGGCAAGTGAAAATGCCCCATTTCTCAGGAAATTTACTGTTGTCCTCACTGAAGCAAAGGAAATCACAATTTCACAAGTACCCATTCATTCAATAAACCCAGGTGGAATACAACAGAAGCTTGAAGGTGCCCTCACAAAGAATGCCTCAGACGTGGTCCAGCTTCCAGGTGCCATCTAGGGGCTGCTCCCACCGCTAGACAAATGCATGAGGAACTAACTGCTTGTCAGTGTCCTTGTCTAAGGCCCTGTGTGAGCTGATGGGTGATGGGGCATCCTGAGAGTTGCAATTGTAGGTGGGTTACAGCCAAATAAGAAAGAGTTGGTCGTTTCAGAAGCTATTTGAAGGAGGGAACTAAGAAGGCTTCCTTAATTGTGGAGGGATGGCGATTAGAGGTGGAAAATCACCAAACCACAGAGAAAGCCTGAGTTGGTGAATCCCTTCACCAGCTCCCAGTGACAGCTCAGGGAAGAGATGAGCCCAATGAACTATCAGGCCACCCTACCCACAGAACCCTGGACAGAATGGAACTGGTAACTACCAGTAAAGGCATAGACGGCTGAATTTCTGGAACAGAATCACCAACGTGCAAAGAAAATGGGCATTTAGATATTTAGGGATCTTTACTGCCATCAGGTGGTAGAAACAAGTATAGCTTAAAATAATCTATATATTTTCTAAGCAGCAGAATGGCTGGAAGCTATTTTGTGATTGGATTTGAAAAACAGTGATTGGGTTTGAAAGCGTTTATTTTAGTATGGCACCATCACAATTCAGCTTTCCCTCTTTTTATATGTTCGTTGTTACCTGTCCTGATTTCTACTTCCAGCTCTAATGTCCGAATCCTCTAGCTTTAGAAGCATAGGATGGAATCACTGGAGAAATGCTGCCACCTTGTGGGAGATGCGAAAAGACACCCTGAAGGCAAGCAAGAAATTAACTTGGAGAAATCTAAACCCTTTCAAGTAAGAATTTAGCACTAAGCAAAACTGTGAAGCCAGCATAATTGATCGTTGACATTTCTTTCCTCCTTTTTAGGGAAAAGACATATTCAGTTTTTGAATTGTAGTTTGGTCACTTCCATGTGACTACAGGTAAATCAATTTGTTAGCCTCAGTTTCTCTAATCTGTAAAATGAAATAACATACACAGAACAAAATAAATATTACTTTGCTTTATTATTTGCCTCCTTTCTCATGAGAATTTCTTGTATTTTTCTATCCCCCAGATAGAAAAAAGTGCTCTGTTTACATTAATTCACAATGAAATATGTGTAACTACTCTGTTGTTTTATAGTTCTGATAGTCCGTAAAATGCAGCAGTGCACAAAAAAAATCCTTATTTTTACAACAGAACATAATTTTCCAGCCCTTGATTTCTCCCTGTCTAGTTTTTCAAGTTCATCTTGGTAGCATTCCAGTAAATTGTAGATTCATTCATTTAACTTGGTTCCTATTTAAAGTCTCCACGGCCACTTTTTCCCACAGGACACGTCACCCAGGTCATCACTTACTTGGGTTCTCGTCCTACACACGAGACAGATCCTGAACGCAGGGGGTCCTACGGGACCGTAAAACACAGGTTTCCCAGTTGAGAGTCCAAAGATGTTGTCCAAATCTTACCTACTTACGAATAAGGGACCCTTGCTTTTATTTCTTTCTGTTTCTATACAGTGGTGAAGGAAGCAATAGATAATAAAACTGGAAACATGTTTTTTATGAAATCGTATTTTTAACACTGAATAAGTAAGGGGTACTGGTTTCCATTTTCCAAAGTAAACACCTTGAGAGATGGCAACCCATGTACTGGAAACCTAGGAAGTTCCTATATGACCTAAATTTCCGGAAAGATTTTGCTCGTTTCCTGTGGGTCCCAAGCACCGCCCACCTTCTGTAATAGTATGGCGGTTACGGAGGAATTCGCCTTACCGGGGGATCACGAGGCCTCTGGATTTTCTGCGGCAAAGCTCCCACCTCGCTCGGCCAGCAGAGGGAGGCCTGCAGCTTTGGGAGAGCACTCCTGGCCTCAGCCTGGATCTCCTCAGACACACCCCACTTCATTTGTACAGTACCTTACTCCCTGTAGGATCATTACCTTTAAAAGTCTTCAATTTACAACATATAAGAACTATGGAATCATAGATTTTTAGCTTGAGAGGGACCAGCCATATTTACAAATATATTGCTTAAACAACACATAGAAGGCCTCAGCCTTGAGTTTTAGGTAGATGCAGAAGAAAGAGCAATTACGTATTAAAGGTATTTCTGCGTCCACTGTAGTAATTACTGAGAGGTGAAGAATATGTCCAGGTGGGAGTCCCAGAAATCTCTGAAAGTTGCTATGGAAAACGTGGAGCAGTAGGTAAGGTGGGCCGACTGTGTTCTGGCATTGTTACTGGTCCCTGGTGGTGTTTTGTTTTGTTAGTAGTACTCGCAGAGTGTGTTGTCACCCAGGCGAGGAGACCTGATCTCCGTGTTGCCTCGGGTTCCTGCCTTGTTTCCGAAAGATGTTTCCAAGTAACCGGACATGCCCACCCATGGGTCCAGCACAGCGCCTCGTCAGCCCCAGGTATTCACAGGTTATGTGAGGGAATGTTCCATAGCTCATCTCCTTTCACTTAGGTGACAAATGAAGTTTGCTTTCCACTCAGTTCCATCTCTCTGCAGCCCAAGGATCTTCGGGCTGCCTGGAAACATGTCTATCAGGGATGGATCCTCCAGGCAGGTGGTATGGACAATTCCTTCTTTATGATGCTGGGGCCAGGAAAAGCCAGCTCTTGTGAGCAATGTATATAAAATGTGTTCATGCATGCTCACATACAGCTTGAATTTTTATCCCATGGTTTGGATCTGGGTCTGAATCCGTGGTTGTGGACACGAGGAACCAATTATCATGGCACCTACTCTCTTCCAATGCTTTGGGACAGAATTATTCCTAGTGAGTGATGCTGATCTGGAGTTTGTGGGCTGGTTTCAGAGGACCTATAACCTCCTGAAGTGGAATATGAACTGTGATCATATGTATATTTGCATTTATATTTTTGTTGTGCACATTTTTCTGAGGAGAAGGTGCATATATTTCCTAGGGTTCTCAACAGGATTCGTAATTCCTCAGAGGCCTATTAAATGGCTTTTCAAAGTATAAGAATTGGTCTTTAAGATCAGTAAATTATCTTCTTGGGACCCAACTCTTCCATCTACTGAAAGGACATATGAGAAAGTTACCAACATCTATGGAGCATCCACCACTTGACAGGCGTGTCCATATAGAGTAGCTCATCTCATCATCTCAACAGCCATGCAAGGTCAGCTTCGGTCCCCTGCCCCCTTCACAGTCCACAGCCTACAGAGGTCAAGTAACTTGCCCAGGAAAACCTGGCATTCAAACGAGAACTCCAGGCTCCAGCTCGCACATCCCAGCCACCACCCTGGTGCACTGATTATCCAGTGTCCTGCTGGACTCTTTGCCAATGCTGGTTCTTTTCCCATCCTTCTATTTAGTGAAAATCAGCCCATTCCTATCGGATAAGTGTCTGAGCCTTTCCTCACCTGTTTTGTGCTCACACGCTGGTCATATCCTTGGGTCATACCTACCTATCAGATATTTTTTTATGATGAACAGCAGTTTAACAATATTTAGAAACTGGAATAATTCACCTAAACATTTGCATTTTAAATTGCTTTAGAAAAATCAGAAATTCTGGCAATATGAGCCTATGTTCTCTCGTGATGAATGCGGCTGGAGCTGAGTATGTGCCTGGGAGCCTGCTGGTGGCCTTTGGCATCTCAGTGTTCAACTCCGGCTTCTCCCTTCCCTTTCTGTCCTCTTTTCCTGCCCTCTGCCTTCCATGATTACCCAACTATGGGCTCTCCCTCCCCACAGCAAACACCTTGTATTTCTCTTTGGTTTCTTTGCCTTGCTTTCTCATGCTCAGCTTTGCTTTCTTTTGCCCTCTATCCTGATCAAGAACTAAAGACAAAGGGAACCAGATGGAGATGATGCTTGTTAGCACGCCCAAGCTCTGTGGAGCTAAGGTACTAAGTAGGGCAAAAATGGCCCTTGGGTTCCTCTAGTGATTTAGTATCTCCTTTTCAGTGTTTCCCTTAAAAAGGAAAGTAGCAACTTGACACATCTAAGTGCTTTACATGCCAGCTTTATCCCAACTCTTCTGCCTCTCAAAACAAACAAAAAGGAGCAAAACAGTCAAGTGGGAGGTAACACCTGCAGGGACGCTGATTTCCCCCATTGCCTGTGCCATCTTCTTGACACTGTTAGCCACACAGACATTGTGCTGTTACGCTGTGGCAGGCTTTTTCTGTGACACTGAGCAAACGGTTCTTTGATTTTCAACATTTTGCCCTTTGACTTAAGCTCTTTGAGGCTAACATGATTGGATGTTCCACTGTGTGGCCTCAGTTTATGGATATTTTATTTAGTGTAAGTGTGGCAAAGTTCTGACACATCACCTTTTCTCTTTTGCAAGTCTAGGATGCAGGAGAAGAGGGGTGGAGGTGGCCCTAGACAGATGGAGTAGTATTAAGGGTTCCCCTCCTTGATGGCAGAAGTGCACCTGCCAATTTCTCCGGGATCAGTGTTCCCTCTCAACTCAACAATGTTAAAAAGGAAGGCCTAGCTCTTCAGGGCACAGGGGGCACATATTTGGGAAGAAACCCCCAAAGCCCTGTGGGTGGGCCTTCAGGATCCTATTCTTTGTTGAATGGACTTGTCCTAAATAGTGTGTCATTACAGTGGATTTGGTGAGTGGAAACATATTTTTCCACTGGAAAAGAGCATCCCACTTCAGAGAAGTTTAATCAGAATATCTGGTTGATCTTTAGTAGATAGTGGCTCTTAACTTTGAGTTTATCCATAACAATTTCTTCATTACATTTTCTATCACAGATGCACTTCCTAAGTTTAAAGAAATGAGCTGGTCCAACGACTTTAAGCCTGAAGACCAGAGACCAGAGACCACCAAAGGAAACTAAGTCAATGCATGAGCCAGAACCTTGGCACCTGAGGTCCTAGTTGTACTGACCACTTAAATGATATTTTATATTGAAAAGGAGTGCAGAACCACTGAGTTAGACACAGGGTATCTTTTCACACACAGAAGGTGGTTGGGCTAGTCTTGTGCAAGAGCACAGCAAGGTGGCAGAGGGGCCCACCGCTCCCAGGCCGCAGCTCCACCTGCTGCACTGGGAGAAGCCTCTGTTGGGGAGTCCCTTGCTGTAGTCCCTTTACTATGTCTGCAGTAATATCATCTGTGGCATTAGTCTGAAAAACCTTTTTGTTGTCCTTTTCTTTGTTTTCCAGTGTGGTATGAAAATGGAAGGCATATGGAAGAGCAGGTGGGGATAGGGAATTATCTGTACTGTGGTTTCTTCTTATCTGTCTTAACCCCCTTCCCTTTGCTTGTAGGCCACAGTGTGGCCATTGTCCTTCTACTAATAAAAGGTCCACTCAGGTGTTATAGAGCCTGTGACTGAGGCCATGAAGCTGTTGTGTGTGGCGCATCTAGGAATTGCATTAGCTCTGATAAGATTTCCAGAAGACCTGCCCTCTGCCTGCTCTGTCCTGGGGCCTCTGCTAACTGTGGAATCATACATTTATGGAAAGCTTTAGATAACCATGAAGAGCTCATCTAGGCTTCAGGAGTTTTGATTTCATACTGGGACTTGTGTGTTATGGCCTTGAACAGTTTATTTGGCTTCTCTAGTTCTCTTTAACTCTCTCATATACAGAATTGCTAAATAGAACATTTCTCCAGTCTTTGAAAATGTTAGCTGCTTACTTTCAGGAATTCAGCTCAAACATTGAAACTATCTTCCACGTGCATGTGAAACACTGTCAAAGATGCTGGGTGGGGAGGAGGCAGATGCAAAAAAGGAACTAAAGCCTTTATGATGAGGGTATTATCACCATTTTACGCATAAGTAAACGGAGGCTGTGAGAAGCTAATTAAATCACACAAGGCCACCAACTTAGGAAGATCTGGCATTAGAACACATGTCAAATTGATATCAAAGGCTATGTTCTTCTCATTGTTTTGTATTTGCTACAAAGATGGTTGTGATATGGCTTCTGTTCCCAAGGGGCTTTCAGTGTAGAATGGGTGATGGTACATATACAATAACTACAATTTAAAGAATAGTTTTAAGTTCTGCCTAACAGAAAAAAACAGGGTCAAGGGAGAATGATTAATGCAAAAAGGACTTAGGGTTATTTTTGGGTCTTTGTTATTGGTGGAGGTGTTATCATAGCTACAGCTTGAGCCTCTCATACTTCTGAATTAAAAACTGCACAGATGTCCGTGAGGATACCCTGATATTAATGGGTAAGTCCATGCTACTGATGACAGCAAACGCTGGTGTCAAAGGTTTTCAGGGAGCTGGAAGTGTTCCAGCAGCTGTGAGGATCAGGCACTGGTGCGATTCCCCAGCTCCACCTCCCACTGTGTCCCCTGGGTTCCCAGGGCTCAGGGACCAGGCCAGCTCCTTCAGGAATCATCACTGATCTGAGTCTGTCCTGCTCATGCTACCCAAGGGCAAGTTAACACCATTCTCAAATGTGGGAATGAAGGATTTCAGAGGTCCCACTGCAGCATTCTGTAAGGAGGCAAACACTCATGCAAGGCAGAGGTTAAGCCCCAGGCCAGATTCCAGATTCTTATCCTCTGAAGCTCTGTGGGAGAGTTATTACTGCATTCAGAGAATAAGGATCTGGCCCAATAAAAACAAACCAATTTATAACTGTGTTACAGACACATTCCACTTGTAACTCTCAACTAAAAGGCATTACATTGCTAGATGTGAAGCCCAGTGACCGCTGTTCCTGCCAGACCCCAAAACAGATTTGTTTGGTTTTTAGATATGGCATTCTTGGGATCAGACTCACCAAGCGCTGGACACCCAGGAAGCTGCTCAGGTTGGAACGCCTGTAGCCACGGCAGTGGGATTAAGAAGCACTTGTTCCTGGTGTAAGCCTTGCCAAATATCTCCAACCACAAAATGGGCTCTGGCCCGTGTGGAGGGCACAGGGCCTCCAGCTTACATCACAGTTTTCCAGACTTAATCTACTCAGCAACCAAAGGAGAAACGGCTTTCCCCCAACTTACCCACTGAGTGTAGAATATGGTCTAATGTTGCTGTGTGGCAGGCTTAATGGTAACTAACACTGTCCCGTGTTCCTCCAGAGAGCTATCTGGGACTTTGCTGGGGTATGGTTTTGGGGACAACAGTTCTTTATCAGGATGGAGAACAGCCTAATACGCTCCTGGAAAGAGGTGAAACTTTGAATAACAATGACAGTTTAGTTCATATTTACCTTTAAATTGCCTCCTTTATTCAGTGGAACAGGCAAGAATTTATAGATGTGGCACAATAATAGAAAATAATATAACAAACATTACAGATATGGCACCAAAAAAAAGTGGTTCTAGAACTTCTATTTCAATCTGTGATCTTGCCCCTTCAAGAGTGGCCCAGTTGGGTTGGCAGACTTCAGGGCATCTCTCCATGATTTCACTCCTAGGAGCAGGAGCTGGGAATGGCAGCTTGGAGCTGACTTCACAAAGCTCAGCCAGCAGAGCCCTCGAAACTGGTCCCAGGGAAGCGGGCGCCCTGACTGTGGTCTAGGATGCTCATACTTGACTCACTCAGCCTGCACCCTGGAAGAAGACTTTTCAAAGATGAGTGGCAAGTGTCATCTAGTGTTGTTTAGTAGTTTTTTTATGTAAAATATATCAAATAATGTCAAAAATGATTTCTAACAGGGGCCCCTTTTCTACCTAGCTTGTCTCTCTTTAATTTCCTGTACCTTGTCTCTTCTTTCTTCAGAGGTAATATAACAGGGTATCCTGGAAGAGACTTGGACCTCACTTTTTTTTCCTAAGCTGATTGAGAAGAAACCAAGAAAAATGTCATTTACAAATTTTTAGTGTTTTCTGACTTATTAGGAATGATGGATGAATTTATCTTTGGGTTGTGCTCTCCTTTTGTTCTGGGCAAAACTAAAACAGAACAGAAACGCTTTATTGGTAGAGATTAACTTATACAAAAGTATCTGTCATTGTTCTTGGAAGAAAAACAATGCACTGAAGCAACCCAAAACTAAGAAATTAAATGTTCTGTTGGTAAGGTAGCCAGTGAGCTTGAGGTCAGTAACATTGCCGCTCTTTTTTCTTGCTGTAACCAGAGCAGAGAGGAGGGGCCTGGCACAGAGGAGGCGCTCAGCACGGGTCTGTGGCCGAAGGCAGACTTGTTGCTCCTCTGGAGCAGGTGCGCGGGTTCCTCTGTTCCCAACTGGGTTGGTCTTGTCTTAGACTGCAGTAGGGGGTCCTTCCCTTACCCACATGGTATGTGTCTTTCAACTTGTGTGTAACTTCAGTTCTTTTAAGATCATCATTTAAAATGCCCCAGGCAAAAACCTTTGAGAGGACCCCACTGTGAAACGTGTGGTGATTATCTTAGAAAGATGAATGTGGGATCTGTTTTCTGTGTTTGCTTTTGTTTTTCAAAGCAGACCATTTTGCAGTTAGGAAGGGCTGTGATCGCAGATGGGATTCATGTAGTCTCTTTCCCCCAAAAAAGTTTGTGTTGTTTTGTCCCTTACATAGAATTTGTTGGACATGATTGTTTCTTGCCATATTAATTTCCCTGAACATTTTCGCTGGAGTTTTACAGGAGAATCTGTTCTGCATGTTCACAGCTTTGCTCAGTGATGGGAAGGGATTTCCTGTGAGCTCCTTTGGAGCATTGAAAGGGGAAGGTTCTGGGAAGAGATTGAGTTTTGGTTGGTTTTGTTCCCTTAAAGCCCTGATATGAGGATAGTGAGAGGCAGAAGGCAGGTAGGTAGAAAACAATTTTAAGTTGGAAAAAATCATTCAGACTACTAAGGAAGAGGGAACAAGTAAAGATAAAGCCCCAGAACAACTTAGATCATCTCTACAAATCAAAAATCACCATATTCATACACAAAAGATATAATGCATTCCTGAGGGAACATTCTACAGTCAAATATATGGCATCTCAATTAAAAAAGATGAAATCCCACAAGTCAAAATCAACAAAATTATTTGGTTACATAGTAATTGTGGTTCCCTAAATGTGTGTGTGTTTAAGCACTTTTCTTTTTTCAGGTACGGAAGAAGCTTCTCATAACACCTATTGATTATATGAGTTGTTTCCTGTAGCTCTAGTAATGCTTCCAGAATCACTGCAGCCATAGATGGTATTACCCTAATGGATCACAATTGTTGAGATATTAAGTGTAAATCCTGTCCCTTTGTCTGTGGTACAGAGAGTCTCTATTGTGTCTGTCACTTAAAAATATTTAACTC